>NC_092234.1:32429202-32549202 GCF_036320965.1 Panulirus ornatus | reverse complement strand
CACACCCTCTTCAGCTCTCTCAACCACGCTCTTTTCATTACCACACCTCTCTCTTACCCTTTCGTTGCCTACTCGATTAAACCTCGTCACACCAAATGTTGTCCTCAAACATTCCATTACCGATAAAACCACACCCCTCCGCACAGCCTTATTATATATAGCCCATGCCTCGCGTTCATATGGTGATGTTGGGACTACTAGTCTTTCAAACATACCCTTTTTTTGCTCCGAGATAACGATTTCTTTCCACACATTTTTCAGCGCTCCCAGAACCATTGCCCCCTCCCCCACCTTATGACTCGTTTCCACTTCCATGGTTTTATCCACAGCCAGGTATCTAAAACACTTCACTTCCTTTAGTTTTTTTTTTATTTAGACTCGTACCCCAGTTTACCTCTTCTTCAACCCTGCTTAACCTAATAACCTTACTTTTATTCACATTTACTTTCAACTTCCTCCTTTCACACACTCTCCCAGAGTCAGTCACCAACTTCTGCAGTCTCTCACTTGAAACTGCCACCAATGCTGTGTCATCAGCAAACAACAACTGACTCCCTCTCCAGGACCTTTGATTCCCAACAGACTGCATGTTTGCCCCTTTCTCCAAGACTTTCGAATTTACCTTCCTCGCCACCGTATCCATTAACAAATTAACAACCATGGTGATATCACACACCCCTGTCGCAGACCACCCTTTACTTGATACCATTCACTCTCCTTTCTTCTTACTCGTACACATGTCTTACACCTTTGATGGAATCTTTTCACTGCTTTAACAGCTTTCCTCCCACACCGTATATTCTTAAGACCTTCAACGATAAATCCATAAATACCACATACAAATCCCTCTGTTTCTCTAGGTATTTCTCAGACACATTCTTTAAAGCAAATGCCTGATCCACACATCATTCCTCATTTCTGAAACCACACTGCTCCTCCCCAGTCTGATGCTCTATACATGCCTTCATCTTCACATTCACCACCTTTTCTTACAACTTACCAGGTACACTCAACAAACTTATACCTCTGTAATTTGGACACTCACCTTTATCCTCTTTGCCTTACATAACGGAACTATACCTGCATTCCACCAATCCTCAGGCTTCTCACCATTGTTCATACATACACTTAAAATCCTAGCTAACCAATCAGTAACACAATCACCCGCTTTTCTTAATAATTTCAACTGCAATACCATCCACTCCAGCCGCCTTGCCGCACTTCATCTTACGTAAGGCTCTTCTCTGTTCACCAAACTTATATATATATATATATATATATATATATATATATATATATATATATATATATATATATATATATATATATATATACACACACACACACACACACACACACACACACACACACACACACACACAGTTCTTTATTGTCTGTATAACCTCGACTGTGTGTTTTCAGTCAAATAGCTGATACGTCCAATGAACCTTTATTTAATTATTTATTCATTTATTTACACACGGTAATGATAACAGTGTAGTGGTTAGCATTACTGACCATGACTCAAAACGGGCCAGCCCGCGGTGGGACCCACTTGGGTTCAATTCCTGGGCGTTTTAGTTGGTCTACGCCCAACCCAGGTGTTCATCCTCCCCTCGGAGCGGTTCGATAAATGGATCCTGGCTTAGGTGTGTGTGTGTGTGTGTGTGTGTGTGTGTGTGTGTGTGTGTATACATAAGGTAAAGACGTGGTACATAAATGCTAGGTTAAGAGACGGGGTAACATGAGTGTAAAACTCACTCCCCATAACACACAAATAGTAATCACACCGCACACACACACACACACACACACACACACACACACACACACACACAGGTTGAAGTTAACAGGTAGCAGTTGATGTAATGGAAGTAAGTGCCCTTCCATCAAAACATCCAGTGTAGAGGTGCGATGCTGTTAGGTATTGGGCCGCTAAACTGACATGACTTGTTTGGCAGTAACGTGATGTAGGTCAGGTTGTGTGGGTCAGGAGGGAGGAGGGACGCAGAACTGGGTTAGTTAACTTAGGCTGGTGTTATTTCGTGTTTGTCAAATTAGGCTGTTAGGGATGATTTAAGATCCATAGGAAGGCTCATCTGCCGGATCAATAACTCTCGGATCCTCACAGAAGATAGAGGGAGACCTAGAGTGAGGTAAGGTGGTAAGGTCATGAACAAACAAGCATGACAACGGACGAGAGGAACAAATAGAAATGTCATTTGTAATTGCATGAGATCAGACGTACACCACAACATCATTGATTGGCTTACAGGGAGGTGAGTGTGTGTGTTTTGTATGAGGGGGAGAAGCCGGGTGTGTGAGTGTAGGTGGATGGGGAGCCAGAGATGTGGGTGTTTTCATGTGTGTGTAAGGTCGGACTGGGAGGCAGCAGTGTTGGGGAAGGCGGGGTTGTGGGGAGTCAGGCTCCACTACCAGTGATGGATCAGTGTATATGTGGGAAGTAAACACTGAGGCCACCAGACCTGACCCATTGCCAGGTCGCCTCCCTCCCTCACATCTTTCCCCCACCAACAGTACGAGTCCGCCTCCCTTCTCCAACACTGCCAGGCCACCTTCGTCTCACCCTCCCTCCCATCACCAACACTACCAGGCCGCCACGTCTCCTCCTTTCTTCACTCCGTCCACCTACACTCCCAAGCTGCCTCCTCCCTCACACCCTTTCTCCAACAATGCTGCCGTGCGGAAGGAAAGTGGGGAAAGCGGGAGACATTCAAGGTGTGTAGGTGAGTTTATCCCGAGAGGAACTAGACTTGATCAACATAGCAGACCTAAGTAAGCAAGGAGTGAATAGAAGGAAGGGCAGCCTCGTCCATGGGAGATAGATAAAGCCTATTTAGATTTACTTAATTAAGATGTATACGTAGATTGAGTGGATGAAATTTGTTGTACCTCTGGACCGTCCCTTATTTACATCTCTGAGAAAAATATTACATTTTCTGTATATATCGTCTCTCTCTCTCTCTCTCTCTCTCTCTCTCTCTCTCTCTATCTCTATCTATCTATCTATCTATCTATCTATCTATCTATCTATATATATATATATATATATATATATATATATATATATATATATATATATATATATATATATAAACGAATAAAGTGCATATGAACGCGCACCTTCATAGAACATACAAACCTCCAACTGCCAGGATCGAACTTGCGTACTTACTAACAAATTACGAGTACATACGACGAGATTTCGCCAAAGGATAGGGCTAGGGCTACCGCATTACGCTCACCACAGGAAAATATTGAGTTACGAAGAACGAGTCGTGTGAGTTACGTGTTGTCAAGGGTTATGTGTGAGATGGAGAGACAGTCTGTTTGTGGACTGAAAGTCAACTGTCCACGTTTGTGTGAGGAAGATAAAAAGGAGTGAATGTTGACAGCCGTTGAAATGCTGGTTCTGTGCATCCGTCAATAACCCTCTCGATACTCAGGCGGGCAGTACCGGTATATATATATATATATATATATATATATATATATATATATATATATATATATATATATATATATATATATATATATCCCTGGGGTTAAGGGAGAAAGAATACTTCCCACGTATTCCCTGCATGTCGTAAAAGGCGACTAAAAGGAGAGGGAGCGGGGGGGCTGGAAATCTTCCCCTCTCATTTTTGATTTTCCAAAAGAAGGGACAGAGATGGGGGCGAAGTGAGGATATTCCCTCAAAGGCTCAGTCCTCTGTTCTTAACGCTACCTCGCTATCGCGGGAAGTAGCGAATAGTATGAAAAAAAAAAAAAAAAAAATATATATATATATATATATATATATATATCTCAACTGACTAATATTTCTCTCTTGTGTCTCCCCTAATGATGTGATTATTACACGAAAGTGCACTTGGGAACTTATCGTGTTTCATTTTCCCCGTGGACTCATAGGATTATATATATATATATATATATATATATATATATATATATATATAGATAGACAGATAGATAGATAGATAGATAGATAGATAGATAGATAGATAGATAGATATGATGAGTTTTAAAAAGAAAGATTACAACAGGGTTGAATCTGAGCTGCTCAGATGCCGTCTGTACCTCCGACTTTCAGTGGCGCAAGAGTCATAGAAAGCAGGAAAGACGAAAAAAGGTAAGAAAAATCCAGACTTTCGCTCTAGGAGCAAAAGGAGTCATCATAATGGTCAGTCCTCGCGTGGCTGGTCTTCACATAGAAACTGTGGGAAGCAGCAGCAGCCATACAGAGACCGTCTGTCCAGATCATACGGGCTGGAACACGAGCAGACAGCTCACGAGACCAGTAGCCTAAATGATACCTGCAGAGCACACACACGGGAAGCAACATCATGGCAGAGGGTAAGGGATGATAGGTTTCTGCATGTTTTACCGTTTGTATATTTTGGGAGGATTTACCTTGTTTGCGCAAGAGCTGTTGCTGTGTGTGTGTGTGTGTGTGTGTGTGTGTGTGTGTGTGTGTGTGTGTGTGGCCCATCGGGACTGCCCACCGTTGCAACTCAATTACCTCTCGAGAGTACCTGTCTCTGTAAGTGCCCGCCATTGTTGAGAGTCTGGAGGTAGGAGCACCCAGCGATAAGGAACCTGTGCCGTAGTGAGAGCCAACTCCCGTGGATCTTACAGCTCCTCTCGCCTGTCTGGTTGTTAAGGGCTCTCAAGTAACGTATTAGGCCGTACATCACCCACGCTACGTATGGTGAGGGTTGGAATGGGCTTTCGGACGGATCCTCACTGTGAGCGACGAGATGTGGTAGTCAGACCATGTGGAAAGTTCGAGACGAACGTCATAAAGGCCACACAGCTCTCTCACATCATGTTCTGTGGTCCTGTAGTAGTCTTTAAGGTGTCGAAGCTGTAATAGGAGGGCAGATATAGAAGGAGGTTGAGAGAGTAAGTGGGGGAAGGGCACAGAAATACTATTTAGACGTTCGCGTCTAATCAACGAGGGCTGTCGCACGCGTGAATACCCTGGACACCGTAGGATCAACAACTGGATCATCTCCACTCATCTGACGCTCCCATCTTGTGTGAGACTGTTTACCCATCATTCTAGCATTGCCCCGCTGCCTCTGTTTACGTCTGGTTTGCCATCATGTCATATATACCCCAACTGCTTCTATTTACGTCAAGTTAGCCATCACGGAACATTCCCTTTCTGTTTCTCTTTACATCTGTTTAGCCAGAATTCAACTCGTCGCCTCTGTTACTGTTTACGTCTGGTTTGGCCATCATTAAGCATTTCTGTCTGCTTCTGTTTACCTCTCTTGACCCATCACTGTATCATTCCTCCATTGTTTTTGTTTACGTCTGTTTGATCAGGGACCCTTGTACGTGTGTTTGTGGCTTTGTCTATCTTTTGGAATGACTTCTGTTTTAATTTGCGTCAGATTGTGGTCTTTTCACATTTCCCTAAGCAGATAAATTTTCTAGCTCGTTCTCAAAACTTGATATAGATGTAAGCCCTTTAATGATTTAAAGAGAGAGAGTTTAATACCTTTGGATAATTCTAGAACAGATGTGTTCATTCTCTTTTAATCAGCTGCTGACCAATTTGCTTATGGCTTCCTGTTGTTGATGTTGCGTTTGGCGCGGGAAGATGGTTTATGGTTTCTGCAGTAAATGAAACGGGGGTTTTTGTGGACCACGTTTTCTTTCTTTTTGGGGCCACGTTTTCCTTTGGTTTTCCCATGTTTGTCGGCCTTGGTCTCTTTCGTTTATCGGCTTTGGTCTCTTTCGTTTGTCGCTTTCGATCTATTCCGTTTGTCTTCGTTTATCTCCTGCCTTTGTTTGGTCACGCTTGCTTTCTCCTATAGGCCACGTTTTCCCTTTCGCTTGCGTGCGGCGTTATCTTTTGTTTGACGTCTTTAGCATGTGTCATCCATACCAGTGGCATATTACATGGGGAGACAGAATGATTGGGCGGGAGGGGATCACTGATATCGAGGTCTTTAGCCTCCTGCTCACTCACTCGATCACCTGGCCAGTTGTCGTCGCCTCTCACTAGGTAACCCCCTAACGAGGCACATCTTGAACCCGTCCCGGTACGCGGAGGCTGAACGAAAGTTTCCAGTGCTAGTTCTTCATGACTTACTGCTGAAGAAACATTTCTTTTTCTTTTTTTTTCTTTAACTCTCTCCAACACTTGCCTTTAAGTTTGTTTTCGCACATTCTTCGCCTGTCCTCCTGGCATGCACTATATCATCTCTTCCCTACGGCACGACAGTTCTTAGTTGCACGTCCTCACCTTCCATCTCGGTAATGTTCTAGCTTGAGGTTTGATACGTTGGTAGGGTTAGTAGTCGACGCATAGAATGCTGTTTGATTAGTGGTTATCATTATGCGAATCCTTCACGAAGGCTAATTTATTCTTAATGATTATATATATATATATATATATATATATATATATATATATATATATATATATATTTTTTTTTTTTTTTTTTTTTTTTTATACTTTGTCGCTGTCTCCCGCGTTTGCGAGGTAGCGCAAGGAAACAGACGAAAGAAATGGCCCAACCCCCCCCCCCCCATACACATGTACATACACACGTCCACACACGCAAATATACATACCTACACAGCTTTCCATGGTTTACCCCAGACGCTTCACATGCCTTGCTTCAATCCACTGACAGCACGTCAACCCCTGTATACCACATGACTCCAATTCACTCTATTTCTTGCCCTCCTTTCACCCTCCTGCATGTTCAGGCCCCGATCACACAAAATCTTTTTCACTCCATCTTTCCACCTCCAATTTGGTCTCCCTCTTCTCCTCGTTCCCTCCACCTCCGACACATATATCCTCTTGGTCAATCTCTCCTCACTCATTCTCTCCATGTGCCCAAACCATTTCAAAACACCCTCTTCTGCTCTCTCAACCACGCTCTTTTTATTTCCACACATCTCTCTTACCCTTACGTTACTTACTCGATCAAACCACCTCACACCACACATTGTCCTCAAACATCTCATCTCCAGCACATCCATCCTCCTGCGCACATCTCTATCCATAGCCCACGCCTCGCAACCATACAGCATTGTTGGAACCACTATTCCCTCAAACATACCCATTTTTGCTTTCCGAGATAATGTTCTCGACTTCCACACATTTTTCAAGGCTCCCAAAATTTTCGCCCCCTCCCCCACCCTATGATCCACTTCCGCTTCCATGGTTCCATCCGCTGACAGATCCACTCCCAGATATCTAAAACACTTCACTTCCTCCAGTTTTTCTCCATTCAAACTCACCTCCCAATTGACTTGACCCTCACCCCTACTGTACCTAATAACCTTGCTCTTATTCACATTTACTCTCAACTTTCTTCTTCCACACACTTTACCAAACTCAGTCACCAGCTTCTGCAGTTTCTCACATGAATCAGCCACCAGCGCTGTATCATCAGCGAACAACAATTGACTCACTTCCCAAGCTCTCTCATCCCCAACAGACTTCATACTTGCCCCTCTTTCCAGGACTCTTTCATTTACCTCCCTTACAACCCCATCCATAAACAAATTAAACAACCATGGAGACATCACACACCCCTGCCGCAAACCTACATTCACTGAGAACCAATCACTTTCCTCTCTTCCTACACGTACACATGCCTTACATCCTCGATAAAAACTTTTCACTGCTTCTAACAACTTGCCTCCCACACCATATATTCTTAATACCTTCCACAGAGCATCTCTATCAACTCTATCATATGCCTTCTCCAGATCCATAAATGCTACATACAAATCCATTTGCTTTTCTAAGTATTTCTCACATACATTCTTCAAAGCAAACACCTGATCCACACATCCTCTACCACTTCTGAAACCGCACTGCTCTTCCCCAATCTGATGCTCTGTACATGCCTTCACCCTCTCAATCAATACCCTCCCATATAATTTACCAGGAATACTCAACAAACTTATACCTCTGTAATTTGAGCACTCACTCTTATCCCCTTTGCCTTTGTACAATGGCACTATGCACGCATTCCGCCAATCCTCAGGCACCTCACCATGAGTCATACATACATTAAATAACCTTACCAACCAGTCAACAATACAGTCACCCCCTTTCTTAATAAATTCCACTGCAATACCATCCAAACCTGCTGCCTTGCCGGCTTTCATCTTCCGCAAAGCTTTTACTACCTCTTCTCTGTTTACCAAATCATTTTCCCTAACCCTCTCACTTTGCACACCACCTCGACCAAAACACCCTATATCTGCCACTCTGTCATCAGACACATTCAACAAACCTTCAAAATACTCATTCCATCTCCTTCTCACATCACCGCTACTTGTTTTCACCTCCCCATTTACGCCCTTCACTGAAGTTCCCATTTGCTCCCTTGTCTTACGCACCCTATTTACCTCCTTCCAGAACATCTTTTTATTCTCCCTAAAATTTACTGATAGTCTCTCACCCCAACTCTCATTTGCCCTTTTTTTCACCTCTTGCACCTTTCTCTTGACCTCCTGTCTCTTTCTTTTATACTTCTCCCACTCAATTGCATTTTTTCCCTGCAAAAATCGTCCAAATGCCTCTCTCTTCTCTTTCACTAATACTCTTACTTCTTCATCCCACCACTCACTACCCTTTCTAAACAGCCCACCTCCCACTCTTCTCATGCCACAAGCATCTTTTGCGCAATCCATCACTGATTCCCTAAATACATCCCATTCCTCCCCGACTCCCCTTACTTCCATTGTTCTCACCTTTTTCCATTCTGTACACAGTCTCTCCTGGTACTTCCCCACACAGGTCTCCTTCCCAAGCTCACTTACTCTCACCACCTTCTTCACCCCAACATTCACTCCTCTTTTCTGAAAACCCATACTAATCTTCACCTTAGCCTCCACAAGATAATGATCAGACATCCCTCCAGTTGCACCTCTCAGCACATTAACATCCAAAAGTCTCTCTTTCGCACGCCTGTCAATTAACACGTAATCCAATAACGCTCTCTGGCCATCTCTCCTACTTACATAAGTATACTTATGTATATCTCGCTTTTTAAACCAGGTATTCCCAATCATCAGTCCTTTTTCAGCACATAAATCTACAAGCTCTTCACCATTTCCATTTACAACACTGAACACCCCATGCATACCAATTATTCCCTCAACTGCCACATTACTCACCTTTGCATTCAAATCACCCATCACTATAACCCGGTCTCGTGCATCAAAACCGCTAACACATTCATTTAGCTGCTCCCAAAACACTTGCCTCTCATGATCTTTCTTCTCATGCCCAGGTGCATATGCACCAATAATCACCCACCTCTCTCCATCAACTTTCAATTTTACCCATATTAATCGAGAATTTACTTTCTTACATTCTATCACATACTCCCACAACTCCTGTTTCAGGAGTATTGCTACTCCTTCCCTTGCTCTTGTCCTCTCACTAACCCCTGACTTCACTCCCCAGACATTTCCAAACCACTCTTCCCCTTTACCCTTGAGCTTCGTTTCACTCAGAGCCAAAACATCCAGGTTCCTTTCCTCAAACATACTACCTATCTCTCCTTTTTTCACATCTTGGTTACATCCACACACATTTAGGCACCCCACTCTGAGCCTTCGAGGAGGATGATCACTCCCCGCGTGACTCCTTCTTCTGTTTCCCATTTTAGAAAGTTAATACAAGGAGGGGAGGATTTCCGGCCCCCCGCTCCCGTCCCCTCTAGTCGCTTTCTACGACACGCGAGGAATACGTGGGAAGTATTCTTTCACCCCTATCCCCAGGGATAATATACATATATATATACATATACACACACACACACACACACACATATGCACATACACACACACACACACACATACATATATATACATATGAAAAATGTATATATATATATATATATATATATATACACATATATGTATGTATATATATATATATATATATATATATATATATATATATATATATATATATATATATATATATATACATATATGTGTATATATATATATATATATATATATATATATATATATATATATATATATATATATATATATATATATATATATATATCTGAGTGATTTTTTTTCCTGTTCTTTCGTATCAGGTGAGTATAGTATGTGTTACCGGCGTAGCTGCCAGGGGGTCGGCGTCTGAACAACCCCTCCCACTTCTCACCAAGCCCCTCCTCCTCCTCCCCTACCTCTCCTTGCCATCCCCTGAGTAAGGTGTTGTCTTCCCAACAGTATATTGTATTGGTGCAGAATTAACGTACGCGAAGGTGACATCAGAGGGTGTGTTGTGGTGTGGATGACGGTGTGAGTGGTCGATGTGTTGGTGATGAGGGAGGGAGGGTAAGGCAAGAGCAGGGAAGATGGACGGTGAGTAATTGTTGTAGTCGCTGTGTGGTGGTGATGACTGGTGGCGGTGGTGGTGACGGGGAGATATTAGTGGTGGTGATGATAGTGATGGCTGGTGTCGGAATGTTGGTGGTGATGGTTAGACTGGGTGGTGTCGGTGGTAACAGGTGCTGTCTTAAGCGTTGGATGATGACAGTCGAAATCTTTTGGCAAGCGATGTTGGTGGTAGTAGGAACCATTGCAGCGTAAAGGTACAAGACCATTTAGAATTGATACAGAGGCCAAGCGTAGACCTGTACTGTGGTGAGAGGCGCTGAGAGACAGACAGTCATATGAGAGGGAAGGGCGGTAGCGAAAACAATATAACGACAGAGTACGAGTGTGAGGAAGTGTTAAGTCTGGTAAGAAAAAAAAGAGGAAAGGGAAATGTGTAAGGGCCATGATGGATGATATTACCCGTAAAGTGATGTTGGACGGTGGTTGAATGTGGAAAAAAAAAAAGATGATGTTGAGGTAGAACGTAAGAGGAAATGGGGAGACTCAGGGCAGTACCACTTCATATATGTGTGCCAGAGATAGATCGATAATGTAGAGAGCTTCCCGGGAACGTTGAGAGGAACGACAGCTTCGTCATTGGCCATAAAGTTCCGTAATGTACCTCCAGTACGTCTTGAAGGTCAATACAGGTTTGTTCACTGTGATCCAAACACCAGGTGACGAAATGGAAAAAAAATCATGTATGAAGTTTCATTCTTTAATTTTTTTTTTTTTTTTTTTTGTCGCTGTCTCCCGCGTTTGCGAGGTAGCGCAAGGAAACAGACGAAAGAAATGGCCCAACCCACCCCCATACACATGTATATACATACGTCCACACACGCAAATATACATACCTACACAGCTTTCCATGGTTTACCCCAGACGCTTCACATGCCTTGATTCAGTCCACTGACAGCACGTCAACCCCGGTATACCACATCGCTCCAATTCACTCTATTCCTTGCCCTCCTTTCACCCTCCTGCATGTTCAGGCCCCGATCACACAAAATCTTTTTCACTCCATCTTTCCACCTCCAATTTGGTCTCCCTCTTCTCCTCGTTCCCTCCACCTCCGACACATATATCCTCTTGGTCAATCTTTCCTCACTCATTCTCTCCATGTGCCCAAACCATTTCAAAACACCCTCTTCTGCTCTCTCAACCACGCTCTTTTTATTTCCGCACATCTCTCTTACCCTTACGTTACTTACTCGATCAAACCACCTCACACCACACATTGTCCTTAAACATCTCATTTCCAGCACATCCATCCTCCTGCGCACAACTCTATCCATAGCCCACGCCTCGCAACCATACAACATTGTTGGAGCCACTATTCCTTCAAACATACCCATTTTTGCTTTCCGAGATAATGTTCTCGACTTCCACACATTCTTCAAGGCTCCCAGAATTTTCGCCCCCTCCCCCACCCTATGATCCACTTCCGCTTCCATGGTTCCATCCGCTGCCAGATCCACTCCCAGATATCTAAAACACTTCACTTCCTCCAGTTTTTCTCCATTTAAACTCACCTCCCAATTGACTTGACCCTCAACCCTACTGTACCTAATAACCTTGCTCTTATTCACATTTACTCTTAACTTTCTTCTTTCACACACTTTACCAAACTCAGTCACCAGCTTCTGCAGTTTCTCACATGAATCAGCCACCAGCGCTGTATCATCAGCGAACAACAACTGACTCACTCCCCAAGCTCTCTCATCCCCAACAGACTTCATATATACATACATACATACATACATTCTTTAATGTATTCATCAAAACTCTTAGAGGAAAATAATTTGTACTTCACATTTACACCGTTATACATTTTCTGTTAATAAGGAAAATAATTGTGAAACGATTGAGAACCGTCAGTTGAAGTTGTCATTTAAGTACTTCATGTGTGTATTGATATGTTCTTTTTGCAGAAAAGCTTTGCGTCAAGTCGGGTGTTGGATGATTCTGTGTCCAGTGGCTATGTACTGCCTTGGGAGGATGGAGGGAACGAGAGTACTGAGTGAGAGTGATATGCTTGGGAGAGAGTTGTTTAGGGAATGAGGTCAGAAGTGAGGCGAGAAATCAGGATCGTCAGAATATGTTTCCAAGTCCAAAAATCCTTAGGTTGTGTGATTAAGATGATGAATGAATTCTGTTTAATGATTTGCTGGTCTCTGGAGCGCCTTCGGTAGTTTTGTCCAAGGGGAAGAGTCATGACTGTTTTGCTCCTTATGAGGTTTATAGATCTTGTGTAACACAGTGTATAGCAATAGCAACCACCTTCCCCGTAGACCAGCATCTTTTAAGGAAGGCAACTCCAATGCAGTCTTGGGTTAATTCCTCTTCTACCATCTTTATCCTACTTAACGAAAAGCTCTCGCATTCAGAGAGAGAGAGAGAGAGAGAGAGAGAGAGAGTGGGGGTGGGAGGACAGAAGAGGCCCTTCAATATTGCAGACAGGACGCGTGTTAGAGGAGCCGTATCGGATTGGGCTGAGGTCACCAGTGGAGTGCCGCAGGGTTTTGCTCTTCGACCATTACTCTTCTTGTCCTGTGTGAATGATCCGCCAGGAATGAACTCTTACCTGAACATGTTTGTGGACGATTGGTAAAGTTATGAGGGAGGGACAGCGTACAAAGGCGACCTAGACGAACTCCAAATTTGTTCTGATGCATAGCTAACGAAGTTCAACCCGGCGAAATGCAGATAATGAGGAATAGACTGTTTGAAAAAAAGCATCAATGTGACTATTATCTAGCGGGAAATGAGTCGCAGGAATCTGGGTATGAGTGAGACATAGGAGGATGAGTCATTACTAACATGTCGCCAGAGTCCAATTATCGTTAGACCACAACTAGAATGTTCCTCTAGAGTCAGCACGCTTATGGAAGCACAAAGAACTAGAAGAGCAGGTCCAGAGGCGGGCAACAAAGCTGGTACCAGAACTAACAGAGCAGAGCCGCAGTAAGAGGTTGGAAGCCGTAAACTTACCCGCTATAGACGAGAGAAAAGATATGGTGACGCCCTTTGATTTTTGAACCAGTTTGATGTCGTCAGCAGTGAACAGTCTTCAAAAGATCCAGAGATAAGATAAACAGAGGCCAGAACATGAAATTAAGAAAGAAATTACCAGAAAAGATGCAAATGATTATTTTTATGATAAGAGTTGTGCTTGACTGTTGACCGCATACAAAAGCTTAGAATGTTGCATGATAGAGAATGGTCAAGAAATGTGGTCCCACGAATGTAGAACTCCCTCTTCGTACGATGCAAATAGATAATTTGAAATAGGTAATAATGCACACACATGGAATAGAATGACTGAAGATTTTATTAATGCAGATAGCTTACAAAAATTTGAATATCATTATTGTAGAGAGTGTCCAAGAGATGGATCCCCATGAGTGTAAAGTCTTTCCCATTACTTTGTACAAAAATGTAATTTCTCACACACAGATCCCCACTCCAACCACACTGCATTCAGCATCATCAATAGTCAGTACATTTACAACCCAGTGTTTTCGTATAGACTGTCTCTTTAGATCCCTTACCCCTGCTGTCTTTATTGTGTATATGTTTTACTTTATGTAAGTTTTCAGAGTTTACCTGCATGTGATTCAACAAATACTTCTTTCTTCTTCATTTTCTTCTATTAGTAGTATCACAGATATTATTATTATCATCATTATTGCTGCACGTCTTCCGTCCTCAAGAAGCAACTTCACGAAGGCTTTGACAGCCGACCATTCCTCATGAGCTCCGACAACAGCGGTGGAGGTGCGGACGTAGGTGGGTGGGTGGGTGGGGTGTAGTCACGGCACATGGTTGGTTGGCTCGTCCCGTCCTGGGAGACGAACGTATGTGTACCCTCATAAGGGTGCGGAGCTTTTATGAAATGGTCGTTAACTAATTATCTATATGCCATCCAACTTTTACCGCACCTGTCTGTGAGTTTTCTGAGATCTTCCACCATTCACAAATAGACGCAAGTGAAATAGCTGTTTGTTTCTGTTTGAATTCCTTCGTACTCCTTTGTATAGTTTCCTGACTGTTTACCAGCTCACGTGTGTGTGTGTGTGTGTGTGTGTGTGTGTGTGTTGGTGGGGGGGGGGGATGAGTTTAGGAGAGGTTACAGAGTCAGTGGTGATGCCTGCTGCTGCAGGAGGCCATGTACCACCCGCCACCCGGTCTGTGGTACAGGCATACACACAGGTGTGTGGGTGGTTGCCCATTTGTACTGTATGGGTAAGGAGTTTTTACACTGGTGGGGCCCCATGTTGTGTGTATGTGTGTGTGTGTGTGTGTGTGTGTGTGTGTGTGTGCCTTCGTGTTTAATATCGCTGTGTGTTGTCCAGGTAGAATATATCACAGTAGGACAACCCAAGGTCCATCATTAACATACCTTTTCAATGTTATAATGTACGACCACCTGGATATACCTCTCCACCTAAATATTTACTCGCCTGAAATATGTTCCTTCAGTAATTTATCGCCGACTTTCATGCATTTTCTAACCGCTTAGGAAAAGATATTGTGAATTCATTTTCTTTCTTCAGTACGCCTTCATTATGACCTCTTATTCTGGGTTAAAAACTCCTTGAGTACGACGGTAAGACCTTCGGGTGGAATGGCTGACCTTTGACCCGATCATTCATAAGTCAGGTCAGAGGCACCAAGGCATCATGCTTTTTAAGGCGTCGTGCTTTTAAGGACCGTTTCAACGTGCTCAAGGGGGTCGTACCGTCCTGATTTTAAGGGCCGTGTCGCCGTGCTCAAGGGGTCGTGCCGTCGCACTTTTAAGGAACGTTTAGCCGTCTTCAGGGATCGTACCGTCGTTCTTTCAATGTATCACAAATGGTCAGGTGTGGTAGTGACATGTGCAAGGTGTGTATGCTGAGTTATATACCAACAATTTGTGGTAAAATTATAGATTGTGGTTCGGCACATTGTTATATCCTGATGATACGCTGCTAATGTTTATTTATATTATTTTCCCCCAAGGTTTATACGTCTAACTTGAATTAGTCATGCATCATCCTTTCTTATCGCTGCAGCTTGGTGCATACACCGTCATATACCAGATGTGAGAGGCTCTCGTATGCTCCGACACAGAAATGTCTGTAACAGTATCATCAACGGAGTTCCTATATTCCCTAACTGCTGAATTATTTTGGTTTTGTTTGATTAAGTAATTCGTGTTTATTCCTTATTTCTTTTTATTAATTTTATTCTTTTCCTACGTTTAGGTTTGAGTTATTGTGTATATATTTGATACTATGCCCAGAGTTATTGATGACCTGGAGGTGTTTTCATTGTTTAATGTGAAGAATATTGATTGGGAGATTATCAGAGCGAATTGACCTTCGACCTGCTCCACAGGGGTTAGGTCAGAGCCTCGGGCATCGTACCCACGGGTCGTGTGCCGTTGTGCTTAAGGGTCGTACCATCGTTGCTGGAAAGGGTTCGACCCGGAGCTATATCGCCTGATACGAATGAAAGTGTTTCCGGAGGGGCGCGCCAGGGTGGGTGTATTAATCGCCGTGGGTGACTCACAACTCACACACGATGAGGCGTAACTCATAACAGTCAAAGATTATGAGGTAGTGCTGATCTGATGTTAGTATGGAGACTGTGTTCCTCTTTAACACGCTGGATGTGGGTGGGTTGAGGACACGTGTGAAGCTTCATGCTTCGGATCTGTTCCATAATATTCGAACTGGTGTAATGACGATAGCTAGATGAACAGATTTGTCCAGTCTACCGAAAGACAAAATATAAGACTCAATTTCAATATGATTAAGTTTCCAGATTGGTTCTTTACGGGGTCAAAATTTGCTTCGACAGATCTAGACAATATTGAACGTCGGTTTCATTTTGATCCGATTTAGTTTCATGGTAACAGGACCTTATGAGGTGGGCTGAGTGTCTTCATCTTGCCTGGTGGCGATGGTGTGAGGGTAGGTGAGGACAGTGTTTGTTCAACTGGCAAACAGATAGTTCGTGGCGGCTGGTTCTGACGAGGTCGTAACCCCGGCCGGCTGTGTGGTGAGGGTAGCGGGTGGGGGGATTGTTGTGGTGGTGTGTAGAGGGGAAAGAGGGGATGGTTAGTGGTGGGTGTTTAGCGGGGGAGAGGGAAGGAAGGGAGTGGTTTTGGTGGTGTGTAGTAGGGGGAAGGGAGGGAGTGGTTTTCGTGGTAATATAGTGGGGGAAGAGGAGGGAGAGGGTGGTAGAGAATGGGAGGGAGTTGATTTAGGGGTGGTGTTTAAAAGGGCAAGAGAGATAGGGAAGGTTCCACTACAACCACATCCATTACAACCACCTCAGTAATATCATCCTCACCACTTCCATCACCACAACATTTCATTAATTAACAACACTGCCGCTCCCACAGCAACCTCTACCACCATTATTACCAACATTAACACCACCGTTATCACTCTGCAACAGCAGCACCAGCACTTCCACCGCCACTTCCTCCACTCCCTCCCCGCCTCCCCATTTCCCCACCACACACCACCAACGCCTCCTCTACTCCGTTACCCCTTGCCACATGTGCACCATCACTACGTCATCCACTTTCCACCACACGCCATCAATACCTCCTCCATTCCGTGCTCCACTCCCCACCACACACCACCTCCACCTCCGCCACTCCCCACATTATCATCACCTCCATCACTCTTCACCAAGGAACATCGCCACCTCCTTCACTCCCTCTATTCCACACCACGCACCATCGCCAACCTCCTCCTCCTCCTCCTCCACTCATAACCCAGCCATAATTAGAGTGCTATCATAATTAAAATTCCCATCAAAACTTTAAATATTTGATCTCAACTTCCACCCACCTGGAACCTCTTTAATAAGAGGTGCATAAAAAGGGATCCAATCCTCCCGTGATGGTTGTGGTGATTGCCAGGTTCGACTGGCGATTGGTGGTGATTGGCAGGTCTGACTGGTGATTGGCTGTGCTGGGGACCGAGTGAGGCACGGCAATGAAGTGGTTTAGAAAAGCATATTGAATATTGAGAAACATGTACGTTTACCCAATTAAATTTCCGTCTATGACTCACGTCTGTTGATCTTTCGCTAATGAGACGTGTGTTAACTGGTTATATATATATATATATATATATATATATATATATATATATATATATATATATATATATATATATATATATTGGCAGCTGGGCAAGGTCTTCAGTGGCTGTAGCTCATTTGAGTCAAGTTATGAGCGTGGTGACCTGTACATCTGGACCTTTTTATTTCAAATATTCATTTGATGTTAACTTTTTTCCTCTCCTCCTGTGACATCTCGAATGAACTGTAATCGTTCCATGACATATGGTCGAGACTCTGTACTTAATCGTGTTCGTTTAAAAGCTGACACGAACGTTGAACAGTCCTTCATGGTACTCTGTTTCGTGGTTCCTCTTTTCTCTGTTGTTGGTCTGGACATTTCTACGCTCTTCACCTTTTTTTTTTTTTCCAAATTCATTTTGTCTATTACTCGCGTCGCCGTCTTTTATATGGCACGTTCCAATCTTCAACTGTCATCTGCTTTGGTGTTTTGGTCGATCGGTTGGTTATGTGGTTATTTCATTACTGACTGGTCAAATGGCTGTTGGGTCATTAGGGTATTTTTTATGTTAGGTGAGACGGCACGGCAACTGACACGCTGATCAAAGTCATCCCATTGACGATATATATATATATATATATATATATATATATATATATATAGATAGATAGATAGATAGATAGATAGATAGATAGATAGATAGATAGATATATATACACCTTAGCCTGAGCCATGTACCCATTTTATCGACCAACTTCTAGGGGTGGATGAACAGGTGGGTTGACTGTGGACCGACTGCCGTAACCAGGATTCGGATCTGTGCGCTCGACCCTGGGCGGCCCGTGAATGCGTCACGGTCGGGAACGCTAACCACTACACCATCATAGTTGGTCGCCTGGTGGACATCGGGTTTTACGGGATTTCAAGTTCCTCATATCGTTGATACTAGTGTTAGCCCCAGCTGAAAATGTATTTGCCGAACTGATGATATATCTACTGTCTCGGAGGTCTACCCACCTGACACCCACGTAGATAACGGGGGACATACCCATCAGTTACCCACGTAGATGTGAGAGGCATGTGCTTGGGTAAATTTTGAAGTTACTCAGAATATCATTGTTGATCATTCATGAACAATTAACGTGTGTTTTGGTACAGACACACGAGTCAGTACGGGTGGCAGTTTGGCGCCACAACCACACGAAGCAGCCTATCCCAGTTCGTCCAGACCCCCTACAAAAACAACCCCGTTTCAACCATTACAAACATCATCAATAACCTTTAATGTTTGTGTTCCTTTACGTTATAGCCCCGATGTCTTTACTGTCTCTTCTTTCCCTGTAAAAGTTCAGTCTTTCTCTGATTTGTTATGTAATAAACCGTGCATGTACAAGATTAATAAATGGGATGAAACAAGTGTAAAACTCTCCACGTAACGGACAAATAACAATGACACACACACACACACACACACACACACTAGCAATATAAGGAAGGAGGAGCTTAGAAACTGAAAAAAACAAATGATGTGCTCAAGAAGACTGGAGACAATCCAAAACTTTTCCACAGATTCACTAGGAGAAAATTGTTTGTTAAAGAGCTGCTAATAAGGCTGAGGGATTCAGAAGGGTTTTAGAGGATGATGTAAAGATAAGCGAAGAAGCAAAAGACAAGCTCAGAAGTGATTTCACAGTGGAAGACACTACAGCCCCAACACCAGTGGGATGGAATGAGGAGGAGGTCCTGGAAAGCGCTGCAGTGTACAGAGAGGACATATACAGACGACTAAAGGGTTTTGTTCCACACAAGGCTCACCGTCGTAATGATACATCCGTATGTGCTGAAGGTGTGTGCAAATACATTTCACAAACCACTTGAAATGTTATTTAAGATGGCGCAAGAAGAAGGTAAATCGTCAGGGGAGCGGAAGAGAGCCAGTGTCATGCCGCAGACATGACCTCCTGATGGGCGTGGTCTGTAAAGTATTGGAAAAGATGATCAGGCAGCAGATAGATGGCTTCATGCAGGGCAGAAATTCCCTAGGTGAGAGATAGCATGGTTTCAGGGAAAGGAGATCTTGTGCATCGGACATTGTAGATTTCTACGATCTCTAATAGCGTTTTGAACGAAAGAAAAGACCGGGTGGATTGTCCGTATCTGGAATGCCAGAAAGCATTTGACACTTTGACACACGAGAGAATGATGTTGAAGCTGGAAGCCCAGGCAGAAATGAGGGAGCGACTCCATCGGTGGAGTGAGGGGACAAAGGATGCATGTCAGAGGAGCCTTTTCGAAATGTTTTTGAGGTTCCCAGTGGCGTGAGAAAAAATGATCCAGTGGAGGACAACAAAGTTAGTAACAGTGCTAAGAAAGCTAAGATACGCGGAAAGGTTGATGATCTGAGATATACCCATATTGGAAGAGAAAAGAGTGAGGGGTGACCTGATCATACCCTCTTAAGTTTTTAAACCTGTTTAATAACGAAGATACTGAACATTTCTTCGAAAGATGCAGAAATGGAACAGCCAGGCGTCATAACATGAAATTATTGAGGAAACTAGTTGGAAAGGATGTACAGAGGTACTTTTTATAGTATAAGAATAATGTCACGGGACAAAGTGAGGTGTGAGGTTATGAGTGTGGACCGCTGCAGAAGCTTAACAGATTCTATGATAGAGAAATGAGACCCCACGAGTGTAGAGCTCCATCCCCCATACCGAAGTAATAGGTAACTACAGACAAGTAGTCTAATGCAGACGACAGCCAATACCTTAACCATTATCCCAGACGTACCCGCCAAGTTCTCCTGTCGGAGAGAAACAAGTGAGAAATGCCCGCAAAGTGTTAACCTGAGTTGGTGGTCACATATATCAGCAGAGATTGATGGGTTATGAAAATACATGATAGCTTTTGAAAATGACGTCTGCCTTATGGCACAGTGGAGTCCCTGCCTCTTTGTGACTCTCAGTGTATCGTTCACAGATGAAGATACTGCAAAACAACTGTAAGTTAGTTTTAAGATCATGGAGGCTTGACCTGTTCTGAAGTTGACCTCTTGGAGTTGTGATGATCTGAAGTTGTGGTGGTCTGAGCGAAGAGTGTGTGTTGATCTTGATAAGATCATTATCATCATGGGTGGTGGTGGTGGTGACGATAGTGTGCGTTGATGAATATGATGATTATAGTGATTATCGCATTGCCGAAAGAAGTAATTGATGACGTAGTTCAGGTTCACGTGAATTGTGAGCAATATTGATGTTCCTGTGAGCTGCTCGTGTGATACTAGTCGTGAACATCTCTTAAGGACTGTTATCATCTTCATCTTTTGGTCTCACAAGCAGGAATACTGAGGGTAGAAATTAGATTATTATTTCTTGACGAAAGCGATCTTGAGAGTGTGTTGCAGTGGGAGCAATTACGATGCTCAACACCAGAGCTTTAATGATACTCATTAGGAAGAGACGCTGACTGGGAAACATGATTATCATGATTTGTGATGATAATCATGGAGATATTGATGATAATTACAGTTATCAGCAAACTAAGAGCAGGTGTACACTCAGCCAAAAAGAAAAAAAAAAGTAATGAGATTTTCTCTACTCTGTTATTTAATTCGTAAAAATATTGCCCAAAATATACTAAGGGTTAATTAAGAACTGATTAAGGTATAGTCATCATGGAGAACTCTCGACTTCATGGTATATATATTTGGAAATTCATCTGAAGGTACTGCGTGAAAAACAAAGAAAATACAGCATATATATATATATATATATATATATATATATATATATATATATATATATATATATATATATATATATACATATATATACTTGGCATGGCGGTAAGAGGATGAACAGGACTGTGTGTTGATGTTGGGATTTAAAAACTTTATGCATTGTCTGCACCTGATGAGGCCGACTGTCTCCGGGAAATATGTAGTGCCGCATGTATTGAAAAATACTTGTTGAATAGAACTATGTAAGCTACCGAATTGTGATTTCATCTTCATGAATATCATCACGGACAAGTGTGAGCATCATGATATATATCTGTAGAAATAGGAGAAAGAATACTTCCCACGTATTCCCTGTGTGTAGTAGAAGGCGACTAAAAGGAGTGGGAGCTGGGTGCTGGAAATCCTCTCCTCCAGTTTTCACTTTTCCAAAAGAAGTAACAGACAAGGGGGCCAGGTTAGGATTCTTCCTCTGAGGCTCAGTCCTCTGTTCTTGACGCTACCTCGCTATATATATAGAATGTGTGGAAGGCGAGAACATTATCTCGGAAAGCAAAAAATGGGTATGTTTGAAGGAATAGTGGTTCCAACAATGTTATATAGTTGCGAGGCGTGGGCTATTGATAGGATTGTGCGGATGAGGGTGGATGTGTTGGAAATGAGTTGTCTGAGGACAATATGTGGTGTGAGGTTTTTTGATCGAGTAAGTAATGAAAGGGTAAGAGAGATTTGTGGTGATAAAAAGAGTGTGGTTGAAAGAGTAGAAGAGGGTGTATTGAAATGGTTTGGTTACATGGAGAGAATGAGTGAGGAAAGATTGACAAAGAGGATATATGTGTCAGAGGTGGAAGGAACGAGGAGAGGTGGGAGACCAAACTGAAGGTGGAAGGATGGAGTGAAAAAGATTTTGAGTGATCGGGGCCTGAATGTGCAGGAGGGTGAAAGGCGTGCAAGGAATAGAGTGAATTGGAACGATGTGGTATACCGGGGTCGACGTGCTGTCAATGGATTGAACCAGGGCATGTGAAGTGTCTGGGGTAAACCATGGAAAGTTTTGTGGGACCTGGATGTGGAAAGGGAGCTGTAGTTTCGGTGCATTACACATGACAGCTACAGACTGAGTGTTAACGAATGTGGCCTTCGTCTTCTCCTAGAGCTCCCTCGCGCGCATGGGGAGGAGGGGAGGTGCCATTTCATGTGTGGCGGGGGTGGCGAAGAGAATGGCTGAGTGCAGCAAGTATGAATATGTACATGTGTATATATGTTCTGGAAGGAGGTAAATAAAGTGCGTAAGACAAGGGAGCAAATGGGAACTTCAGTGAAGGGCGCAAATGGGGAGGTGATAACAAGTAGTGGTGATGTGAGAAGGAGATGGAGTGAGTATTTTGAAGGTTTGTTGAATGTGTTTGATGATAGAGTGGCAGATATAGGGTGTTTTGGTCGAGGTGGTGTGCAAAGTGAGAGGGTTAGGGAAAATGATTTGGTAAACAGAGAAGAGGTAGTGAAAGCTTTGCGGAAGATGAAAGCCGGCAAGGCAGCAGGTTTGGATGGTATTGCAGTGGAATTTATTAAAAAAGGGGTTGACTATTGTTGACTGGTTGGTAAGGTTATTTAATGTATGTATGACTCACGGTGAGGTGCCTGAGGATTGGCGGAATGCGTGCATAGTGCCATTGTACAAAGGCAAAGGGGATAAGAGTGAGTGCTCAAATTACAGAGGTATAAGTTTGTTGAGTATTCCTGGTAAATTATATGGGAGGGTATTGATTGAGAGGGTGAAGGCATGTACAGAGCATCAGATTGGGGAAGAGCAGTGTGGTTTAAGAAGTGGTAGAGGATGTGTGGATCAGGTGTTTGCTTTGAAGAATGTATGTGAGAAATACTTAGAAAAGCAAATGGATTTGTATGTAGCATTTATGGATCTGGAGAAGGCATATGATAGAGTTGATAGAGATGCTCTGTGGAAGGTATTAAGAATATATGGTGTGGGAGGAAAGTTGTTAGAAGCAGCGAAAAGTTTTTATCGAGGATGTAAGGCATGTGTACGTGTAGGAAGAGAGGAAAGTGATTGGTTCTCAGTGAATGTAGGTTTGCGGCAGGGGTGTGTGATGTCTCCATGGTTTTTTAATTTGTTTGTGGATGGGGTTGTTAGGGAGGTGAATGCAAGAGTTTTGGAAAGAGGGGCAAGTATGAAGTCTGTTGGGGATGAGAGAGCTTGGGAAGTGAGTCAGTTGTTGTTCGCTGATGATACAGCGCTGGTGGCTGATTCATGTGAGAAACTGCAGAAGCTGGTGACTGAGTTTGGTAAGGTGTGTGAAAGAAGAAAGTTAAGAGTAAATGTGAATAAGAGCAAGGTTATTAGGTACAGTAGGGTTGAGGGTCAAGTTAATTGGGAGGTGAGTTTGAATGGAGAAAAACTGGAGGAAGTGAAGTGTTTTAGATATCTGGGAGTGGATCTGGCAGCGGATGGAACCATGGAAGCGGAAGTGGATCATAGGGTGGGGGAGGGGGCGAAAATTCTGGGAGCCTTGAAGAATGTGTGGAAGTCGAGAACATTATCTCGGAAAGCAAAAATGGCTATGTTTGAAGGAATAGTGGTTCCAACAATGTTGTATGGTTGCGAGGCGTGGGCTATGGATAGAGTTGTGCGCAGGAGGATGGATGTGCTGGAAATGAGATGTTTGAGGACAATGTGTGGTGTGAGGTGGTTTGATCGAGTAAGTAACGTAAGGGTAAGAGAGATGTGTAGAAATAAAAAGAGCATGGTTGAGAGAGCAGAAGAGGGTGTTTTGAAATGGTTTGGGCACATGGAGAGAATGAGTGAGGAAAGATTGACCAAGAGGATATATGTGTCGGAGGTGGAGGGAACGAGGAGAAGAGGGAGACCAAATTGGAGGTGGAAAGATATAGTGAAAAAGATTTTGTGTGATCGGGGCCTGAACATGCAGGAGGGTGAAAGGAGGGCAAGGAATAGAGTGAATTGGAGCGATGTGGTATACCGGGGTTGACGTGCTGTCAGTGGATTGAATCGGGGCATGTGAAGCGTCTGGGGTAAACCATGGAAAGCTGTGTAGGTATGTATATTTGCGTGTGTGGACGTATGTATATACATGTGTATGGGGGTGGGTTGGGCCATTTCTTTCGTCTGTTTCCTTGCGCTACCTCGCAAACGCGGGAGACAGCGACAAAGCAAAAAAAAAAAAAAAAAAAGAAAAAAAAAGTATATATGTATTTGTCTGTGTATGTATATGTATGTATACATTGAAATGTATAGATATGTATATGTGCGTGTGTAGGCGTGTATGTATATACATGTGTATGTGGGTGGGTTGGGCCATTCTTTCGTCTGTTTCCGTGCGCTACCTCGCTAACGCGGGAGACAGCGACAAAATATAATAATTAAATACGTAAGTATATACACACACACATATATATATATATATATATATATATATATATATATATATATATATAGAGAGAGAGAGAGAGAGAGAGAGAGAGAGAGAGAGAGAGAGAGCTAACTTTAATTTCTTTAAAGTCATCTCATCAGCCAAGTTGCTCGTGTACTCGCTTTCAGCCTCATCAAACACATTTGCTACCTCAGTCGTTTTATTTCCCTACTTCACTGTATGAATTATGAATTACTTCATCATATGATCTGTGCCACACTTGTCATTACGGTAGTGTATTGATATTTTCCCTCCTTTCTTCTGATGATAATTGTACATTTTACTTTCTTGAATTATTATTTTTCTTCATCTTTTTTAGTCACGTCAGCTTCGCCGTTGCCTTTCCGGAGACATTGACACGGCAGATTTATTTATTTTCTCTATCACGCCGCCCTCTTTATCCTCTGGTTTATTTATTTCATTATCTCTTGTTGGCTTTGGTAAAGAGTGTATGATTATGGTCGCCTTTATCATTTTCTCTGTTGACGGAAGCATTATAGGCTTGTGTCCGCCCACCTGGCTTCGTTCAGTGCTTGTCTCTGCAGTCACCTTAGCTTTGTTAGCGTTCCTCGGGATCGTTGCGCGTCGTTGCACGGTTATTAAAGTGCAATTTGCGTAATGAGTCCCCTGCCTTATGAAGGGCCTGTGGTGTTGGTCTGGGGAGTGGGGAATGGGGGATACCTCGGACGGATGGCTGCCTGCTCCTGCCGGGGCTGGAATTTAATGTGGGTTTTAATGGTGATAACGCTTCTTCGGAACGTGGATCTCTCTCTCTCTCTCTCTCTCTCTCTCTCTCTCTCTCTCTCTCTCTCTCTCTCTCTCTCTCTCTCTCTCTCTCTCTCTCTCCTTCTTCTTCTTCTTCTACTCCTCCTTCTTCTTCTTCCTCAGAATCTTACCCACGGCACCAGCTGGATGAATTATATCCCTTGTGATAATCCAGTCCATTGACCACACCACCTCCCCTCGCCGACAACGAAATAAGGATCGAACACACAAGGCTGTAATTTAATGCCTCTTCAGTATTGTGCCTTTAATGGCACTCCAGCGTTCGTCGTTCTGAGCTTAAGAAGCCAAGGAAAGACGTATCTCCGAGCTGTCGGTCCACCCAAGGTTCACAACACTCCGAAGTATGTTGTATGACACTCGAAGTATTCCTATTGATTTGACACCTGATCTTGTTTGTGTTTGACACTCGAGTTGTTCTCTTGTTAACATGACATAACTATTGTGTTTGAGTCTCGATATATTGTTGGTAATTTGACTCCAAAGCGTGTCATGTTTAACGCTCGAAATGTTCTTGTTTGACACCAACATTTTGTTGTTTGACGCTTGAAATATTTTTGTTAATATGACACGAAAGTTGGTCGTGCCCGACATTAGGAATTTTGTCGTAAATTTGACGCGTTGCATTTCATAAGTTTGACAGCAAATTCTACAAAGAGCGGAGATCTCACGGAATTTCCTTTGGAGTGGTTGTAAGCCAACAGGTTAAAATCACGTCCTATAGTATCAGATTTCTATCGCTGTATCTTCGATTTTGTCAGGATCGGAATAAAGCGATACACTGAAGAATGACAAGATCTTAGCTTTGGCTATTGCCAGCGCCTTTATGTTGAGTGCTCCAGCCCACTGTCATCCCAGTGAACAGGATTGCTGCTGTTTTGGTTGGTTATCGCTGCCAAAACTCAGACCTTTTGTGAGAGGCTGCCCGGCGTTGTAAACACGAGTAATAAGGATCACTTCAAAACTTTTTTCTTCTTATCTCCTAAACAGAATAAGAGTTTGCTCTGAAAACTTATCGCGTAGATTTGGTATTGAGCATGTTCATGCTTATCATCTGATTCTGGTGGCCTTCCATATCTGAGGCCTCACTGACGCGTATGTGCCTGGCCTCAGCGTGTGACACTTGTATATACATATACATTTCTTCTCTCTTTTCCCTCTTGTAAGAAGATGTGACTATACGACATCGCTGTGAGACATTCGTGTTTCCTTTTGCCTCGTGTTAACGCTTGACTTCGGAATTCGACGCGTGAATGTGTGGCTTCAGCATCCGACGCCTGTATGTATGTATGGCTCAGCACCAGACGTGCTTATTCGTGCCTGAAACATCTTAGGCTCTCGTGGGTGGCTTCAGCATTGGACTCGCGTCAATACCATACTTTTAGTGGTAGACGTGTTCACCCCATAGCTTAAGCGTCCGATTTATCCTACAGTGGTCGGCAAGACGCACGTCGTGCCTACAGTTTCATTATCGTACAGCGTGCGGACGGCAGGACGCACGTAACAATGCGGGATTAACGCGACCCGACGCCGGCCTCATCAGGGGCATCTTCATGACGGCGCGGCCGCAGCGGGAGGTGGACGGGGAGTTGAGAAAATTTTAACGCCGCTGAATTTTTAAAGCCTTACCCCCGCGGCGCCTCAGAATGTTGGATTACCTCGTGTTGTGGCCGGCCAAGTGAGGGCGCCTGCTCGAGGTAGTGCTCTGGACTTTTGCTCATGATGGGGACGTGTCTTGGAGGGGGAGGCGGATGCTCCGGCATCTAGCGCGCCCCGGACTTTGCTACTGATGGGGGACGTCTGAAGAGTAGTTGGAGGGAGGAGGGTGGCTTGCTTCATCCTGTGGTGTCCCGGACGTCGCTCCTGATGGGGTTGTTACAGGAGGTTGCTGCGACCTTAACCCCAGACTCCATCGTCTATCGTGGATAGCTGGTGCTAGGGTAAGAGAGGAGGTGGGGTTGAGTCGTGAGCAAGGGGGGTTCAGTCCATAGCAAGACTGATGATAGATGTTAATATCAGCGTAGTGAAGACTGTGGTAAGGCTGGCAGTGAGTTAGAAGTGGTGGTGGTGGAGCTGAGTGGAGGAGAGTGTGGTGGTGGTGAGTTGAATGTGGTGGTGAGGGCGGTAGCGACTGTAGAGGTTGGAGCAGTCAGTTGGTTGTGGTCGAAATTGTTGTAAAAACTTTTTTTTTTTCTATGTTGTGTGTTATCACGACACATCATAGAAGGTCGGTGCTTTTCTTCGTCAGCTAACTATGGTACTCCCAGGGCTGCAGTAGTGCTGCCACTTGACCTGTGCCTCACTCACGGCTGAAACTGAAACGGATATTAAGGAGTTCGAGTTGATATCGTGTGACGTGTCTAAATCAACAGCGCGAAAAGCTCTGTTTATTTTCCCCTTTATTGTACTTTTTGTTTGTGTGTGTGTGTGGTTTGATTATTAAGTTATCCAGTCCATTTCGTAGGAGGGAATCAGTCGCCACGTTTGGTTGGCCGCTGGTAAATGTTCCGTCATCTTCGAACTATTTCTTGATCATGTCGAGGGTGAGTGAACATGACCAGATTGCCATTTGGGTTCGGCTGGCCTGAGATGATAATGACCCGGCGACACGTAACGTGAGGGCAGGTCGAGGGACTCTCGCCGGTAATGACATCCGTGTGTGTGTGTGTCTCTGCGTTCCTTCCGTCGTACGTACGCGAGTGCACGTGTGTTGCACCTGTGTACCAGACATGCTGTGATACAAGGCTTGAAAATACACCGTTACAGGTAAATGGTAAGGAGGGAGAGTATATGTATTTTTCATCACTATTGCTGATGACCTTTCAATGGCGTATATTTTGTAGCTGCATTAGGCAGTGCATGTATTCCAAGCTGTGTTTCTCGTCACATTCTTGCTGTGTGATGTGTGAGGTGTTTATTGGTTGCTGGTCAGCGGCTATGGTTAAGCTTCAGAAATGCAGCTAAAGATGCGCAGTTACCAAGCAAAGGTAGCAGGAGTAAGCTTGTTATTAGTCCATTGTAAATACTTTGATTTCTCGTAACTAAGTGGTATATATACATCTTATAATAACTGCATGCTGTATACTTCTTGTAACTGGAAGATACGTATATACGTCTTGTTGCTGCGTAGTACATACATCTCGTATCCCTAAGTTATGTGTATCTCGTAACTGCAGGATACATATGATTCATGTAACTACACAGTATACACATCTCGCAACGCCAGTTATAAACATGTAACTACATGGTATACTTTATATATATATATATATATATATATATATATATATATATATATATATATATATATATATATATATATATATATATATATATATATTGTAACATCATGTTTATATTTACTTAATTATGTATATACATCTTGAAAGTTCATGGTAAAACAATCATGCAGCTGCGAGGTATATACATCATTTCAGTAGGGTAGCGTCTGTTACAGTCTACGTTTAGAGCCAGTGAAGTGTCCTTTCTGTCTTGGTGAGCCTGTGTGTGTGTGAGTGTGTGTGTGTGTGTGTGTGTGTGTGTGTGTGTGTGTGTGTGTAGAGCATTACTTTCCTAACGCCTTGTAACACAGTCTGATAATCCCTCACGCCCCCACAGTGAAACAGCCAGGTAACAGGTACATGAAGATCCCCAAGTCGGTAAAAAGTAATTGGCTTTTGTAATGAAACACAGCGCTATTAACTTTTAACTGGCCAGATGGAGATTACAGCGGGATGTTGGTCTGGGGGATAGAGAGGCGGAAAGGTGTGGGGTATGAGTGCCCTATGACAACCATTTGTATGTTACTTTTGCTATCTATCTATGTGTCTATCTATCTGTATATATATATATATATATATATATATATATATATATATATATATATATATATATATATATATATGTATGTATATACTGTAAAAAAAAAGGAAATAAAACACAGAAACTCCAAGCTTTTGTCCGTATTTCAAGCTGCTTTCAATTATACAGAGGAGTCAGTATGAGCAAGAGAATATATACAAAACCAGACCTCACCACAGCTAGTGAGACAAGGAACAGTTGATACGAGAAACGTGGAATGGTTGACCAGAAATCTGAAGTGACCCGTCCCTCTACCTGGCTCGGGACGTCAGGTCAACTACTGCTGCCTTCTTCATGTTGCCACAGTTCAACAGAGATCTCATCAAGATGTTATCTCACCTATACATTCCTTCCTTTACGTTTATGGTGCTGTTAACGTTGATCATGTTACCTTTGATCAGGGAGGATTCAGCAGTAAGCCCTTCTATCAAGCCCTCCTATAGGTGACGCTCAAGTGCCCTTCTGTAAGAGACACTCAAGTGTAAAAAAATAATTTTGACTCCCGCAATTCATTAGATGTGAATAACTTTCTGTATTTTTTGAGTTATTGCGTTTCATTCCGAGGCTGTCCTTACAGAATGTTTTTATTCTGTTCAAATATCTCCTTAGGCATATCATTTACATATCTGTAACATAGTAAATGGAAGGTACAGATATACGGAACGAAGAATTCAAAGGACTCTGTGGTATATACACCTGAAATGATTGGTGAGCGGGATTACCCCATCGCAAATCCAAATGCTTGTAGAATTTGCCATTAACTTTGAAAACGCCGTCCATTGTACACTATATTTCCAAAAAAAAAAAAAAAAAAAAAAAAAAAACGCTATGATTAACGTATGGCTCTAAATTATGTAGCTCTCTTTTGATGTAATCTAACAAATCCTCTGATTGAACTTTCGTACAAAGAGAAATAAGATGAAAAATGAAGAAGGCAGCAGTAGGTGACCTTGACGACCCTGGCCAGGTCGAGGGACGGATCACCTCAGAGTTCTAGCCAACCATTCCATGTTTCTCGTATCAACTGATCCTTGTTTCCTCAGTTGTGGTGAAGTCTGGTTTTGTATGATATTCTCTTGTTCATGATGACTCTGTATCCTTGAAAATAGCTTGAAATACAGTCCAAAGCTTGGAGCTTCTGTTCCAGCGAGTTCGATCTACATTGTAATGAAAGAGAAAGTACTTATTCATTTACAAGTAATTAAGACGAGATTGTGCCAGTTAGCAGGGCTAACGCGCAGCGCTCACCGCGAGTTACATGCTTTCAGGTGTTATGTGTGAGTTGGAGAGATTGTATGTTTGTAGAGTGAAAGCCAGCGGCCCTGGTGTGGGTGAGGCAGAGAGAAGCGTCATCTGCCTCGGCCAAATCAGTGACACTTGGCAGTCACTGAAGTTCTTGCTCATTGCGCAGCCGTCAGTAACCCTCCCGATACCCAGGCAGGCAGTACCGGTGATGTACCTACCTGTTTGGGGTCTACCTACCACCTGCTATCATGAGAGAGAGAGAGAGAGAGAGAGAGAGAGAGAGAGAGAGAGAGAGAGAGAGAGAGAGAGAGAACATATGTGTGCTACGTCGTTTATAAGATTGAGCTTCTCTTTTACAGGTGTTGGGAGAATTGCATATAAAGTTAATCATGTGAAAGAGATGCACCGACAGAGTGTCTGTCTTGTCCAAGTTGACAGGCAACAGCAGATGCATCGAGTTGAACACGACAGAAACAGGGGTACCGGGGTGAACGCTGACAACAGCATCTATTGCAAGGACTGTGCATCAGCAGCAGGTGGCGCAGCCACACGTCTACAGTATTATGATACATGATCTTGGTTGAATGTATTCAAGATGGACAGCTGTAGTACATGTACAATGAGGACAGTAGTGGAGGTCAGATCGCTGCTACAACAGATGGACGCCGAGGGCAGCAACAGGTGTGTCTGGGTGTACACAAGTGTAGAAGATATTCACAGCGGCAGGTGGGTAGGTTAATGTGTCCAGCTGATCTGTTTGCCTAGGCTGGTGACTCTATTTGATCCATCTGCTTGGGCCAGGGTGTCCATATGATTCACCTACTCGAGGAATACAAAGTAATTCAAACGGCAACCGACCACTGGTCCTTGCGACGATGGTTTTGGTAGTGGATGATGTCAGAAACTCACAGATTAGTGTGGTAAAAGGTGGAAGGCATACAGATATGGTCGGATGATCTACTGCCAAAAAATTCATGAGCACATACGCGATATTTGCATTTCAAGTTGGTGAATTCCCATGGAATTTTCAGTACTGGCAGTTTAAAGTTCGTATCGTCAGTTCTCTGACGCTACACAAATGTCTTACATATTCTCTCTTGACAGCGACCTGACGTTAATCCCGTAACTCAGCTCGACCTAGGTAGGCTTACATGAGTATGCTTTGACCTTACGTTACGTGACCTTATCTAACCACTTAGGTCATAGGCCATGTACCCGGGCAGGTAGACGACCTTAGCATTCACAACGGGAGGTCCACCCACGTCTGGGTCCTCCCGCCAATCAACGATACTACATAATCCTTTCAAAGGCTGACCATAATGACTTGCCTTCCATGCCTGTACCATTAATGCCTGCCGGTGTGGGCTTCCTGCTAGCCACCTGTGTCAGTGAGGGAGTCAAGGAGTCTACTTGCCTCAGACCATAAGAGTGTGGTCCGGGAGTCTGAGCATGCATGCCTCACCCGAGCGATTCCAAGTTCACACACTCTTGGGAGTAGTGGCTCTGTGATTCTTCAATTCCTATGGCACCTGCCCTAAGTTCAGTACCCTGATTCATGCCTCCTCCGGCAGGAGTTCCATGGGATTATGTCTACGCCTATCTCCTTCAGCAACCTCAGCCACTGAGACCCATGGCCACGCCTCCCGCAAAATAGGGCACAGACTTCAGAAACCGCCCATTAGCTCAGACTTCGCCAACGCCTCCTCCTAACTCCACGCGACCCGGCAACCCACTCAGCTCCACCACGGAACTCCATCCTTAGCCACACCTGACATCCTCCGTGCTGGTGCCACGCAATTGCTTATCCGCCAGCACCAGCTCCACGGGAACCCTCATCTCGCCTCGTCTTAATTCGCCTGAACACCTCACCTAATCCTACATACCACTAGCAGCAGCTCGCCCTCATCTACATCACCTCTGCACTCACCCAGTAAAGCATTGTGTTGTTGCCCCCCGCTTCCTAAACACTCTCTCAGTGCACTGTACACCATAAAAGAAGATAAGACACATAAGAATGCCATGCTAGAAAGTTGTTGGATTTGCACGCAGTCCCCATTGCTTCCAGGTTAAGTCTACCGCCTTCACGCCTAGAAATGTCAGTTAGCAAGTTTGTTGATATCCCGTAGAGAGAGGCAGATCTTAAACTGTAGACTGGCTGTCATAACATGTAAATTGGTGTGGTAACAGTTTAAGAGTACTGCGTTAATGTGAAGGTTTACACATTATTTAAAGTGATGACATTAAACATGTAGATCGAAATTGGTACCAAGAACTAATTAATACTTCCCCCACTAGACATATTGCGCAAAATGGCATCAGCAGGCATATTCATTCCTTGTATCCCGACTGATGTGGACATATTACGTGGGGAACCAGTGCTTGGTATATTTGATTTCCTCTCACGTGCGATTTTAATGAAAACTTTCATTTGCATATTAATGAATCTGGCAACGACTTTTGGTTGGGAGTGATTTAAATTACAGTATTTTCCCCGAGCAGGTCAAGTGAGGGAGTGGTGCTTTGCTCGCTGCTGGGTTGTAGTTACTTCCTTAAGTGTAAGTAATGCATGTGCCGCAGGTATTGGCAGGGTTATGAATACAAACATTCTCTCTCTCTCTCTCTCTCTCTCTCTCTCTCTCTCTCTCTCTCTCTCTCTCTCTCTCTCTCTCTCTCACACACACACACACACACACACATATATATATATATATATATATATATATATATATATATATATATATATATATATATATATATATATATTTATTTATTTATTTTGCTTTGTCGCTGACTCCCGCGTTTGCGAGGTAGCGCAAGGAAACAGACGAAAGAAATGGCCCAACCCACCCCCATACACAATGTATATACATACACGTCCACACACGCAAATATACATACCTATACATCTCAATGTACACATATATATACACACACAGACACATACATATATACCCATGCACACAATTCACACTGTCTGCCTTTATTCATTCCCATCGCCACCTCGCCACACATGGAATACCATCCCCCTCCCTCCTCATGTGTGCGAGGTAGCACTAGGAAAAGACAACAAAGGCCCCATTCGTTCACGCTCAGTCTCTAGCTGTCATGCAATAATGCCCGAAACCACAGCTCCCTTTTCACATCCAGGCCCCACACAACTTTCCATGGTTTACCCCAGACGCTTCACATGCCCTGATTCAATCCACTGACAGCACGTCAACCCCGGTATACCACATCGATCCAATTCACTCTATTCCTTGCCCTCCTTTCACCCTCCTGCATATATATATATATATATATATATATATATATATATATATATATATATATATATATATATATGAATGTATTTTTTATCATTAGTCGCTGTCTCCCGCGTTAGCGAGGTAGTGCTAGGAAAAGACAACTAAGGCCACATTCGTTCACACTCGGTCTCTATCTGTCATGTATAATGCACCGAAACCACAGCTCCTTTTCCACATTCATACCCCACAAAACTTTCCTTGGTTTTCCCCAGACGCTTCACATGCCTTGGTTCAATCCATTGACAGCACGTCGACCCCGGTATACCACATCGTTCCAGTTCACTCTTCCTTGCACGCCTTTCACCCTCCTGTATGTTCAGGCCCCGATCGCTCAAAATCTTCTTCACTCCATCCTTCCACCTCCAATTTGGTCTCCCGCTTTTCTCGTTCCCTCCACCTTTTTGCCAATCTTTTCTCACTCATTCTTTTCATGTGACCAAACCATTTCAATACACCCTCTTCTCTCAACCACACTCTATTTATTACCACACATCTTTCTTAACCTTTCATTAATTGCTCGATCAAACCACCTCACACCACAAATTGTCCTCAAACATCTCATTTCCAACACATCCATCTTCCCTCGCACATCCTTCAACGCTCTCAGAACCGTCGCCCTCTCCCCCAACCCTGTGACTCACTTCCGTTTCCATGGTTTCATCCTCCGCCAAATCCACTCCCAGATATCTAAAACACTTCACTTCCTCCAGTTTTTCTCCATTCAAACTCACCTCCCAATTAACTTGTCCCTCACCCCTACTGAACCGAACAACCTTGCTTTTATTCACATTTACCCTCAACTTTCTTCTTTCACACATTTTACCAAACTCGGTCACCAACTTCTTCAGTTTCTCATCCGAATCAGCCATCAGCGCTGTATCATCAGGGAACAACAACTGACTCCCTTCCCAAGCCCTCTCACCCACAACAGACTGCATACTTGCCCCTCTCTCCAAAACTCTTGCATTTACCTCCCTAACAACCCCATCCATAAACAAATTAAACAGCCACGGAGACATCACGCACCCCTACCGCAAATCGACATTCACTGGGAACCAATCACTTTCCTCTCTTCCTACTGGTACACATGCCTTACATCATTGATAAAAACTTTTCACGGCTTCTAGCAACTTACCTCCTACACCATATACTCTCAATACCTTCCACAAAGCATCTCTATCCACTCTATCATATGCCTTCTCCAGATCCATGAATGCTACGTACAAATCCATCTGTTTTTCTAAGTATTTCTCACATACATTCTTCAAAGCAAACTCCTGATCCACTCATCCTCTACCACTTCTGAAACCACACTGCTCTTCCCCAATTTGATGCCCTGTACATGCCTTTACCCTCTCTATCAATACCATCCCATGTAATTTCCCAGGAATACTCAAAAACATATACCTCTGCAATATGAACACTCACCCTTATCCCCTTTGCCTTTATGCAGTGGCACTATGCATGCATATGTGTGTGTGTGTGTGAGTGTGTGTGTGTGTGTGTGTGTGTGTGTGTGTGTGTGTGTGTGTGAGTGTGTGTGGAGTTGACAGAGGTGCCTTGTAGAAGGTCTTAAGGATATATAGTGTGACAGAAAAGGTTCTAGAGCAGTGAGTTCTCATCATCGGTATAAGGCATGTGTGCGAGTGAGAAAGAGGAGAATAAGTGGTTCCAAATGAAGATCTACGGCAGGGGTGTGTGATGTCTCCATGGCTGGATTACTTTCTGAATGGATGAAGTGGTAAGGGAGGTAAATGCGACTGTCTCTGGAAAGAGGGGCAAATTTTCCAGTGTAGGGGATGAGGAGGTTTTGAAGTAAATCAGATACTGTGTGGCAGATTCGAGTTAGAAACCACAGAAGTTGGTGACTGAGTTTGGAAGAGTGCGTAAAAGGAGGAAGTTGAGAGTAATATGAACAAGAGCAAATGTATTAGGTGTAGCAAGGCTGTGAGGGTCAGACAAGTTGGGATGTAAGGCTGAATAGAGAAAAGTAAAGGGAGGCAGTAAAATGTTTTGGGTGCATGGGATTGGACATGGCGGCGAATGAAACCATGGAAGCAGAGCCAAGCCATAGGTTGGGGTAGGGGGCGAAGGCTCTGGCAGCAGTGAAGAATTATTGGAAAAAGAGATCGTTGTGTGGGATGACATAAATGGGTATTTTTTAATGTATGATAGTTCTAATAGTGTTTACTAGATGCACGGCATCGGCTATAGATGAGGAAGTGCAGACAAGAGTGGAAGTATAGGAAATGAAATGTTTGAGGACAGTATGTGGTATGAGGTGGTTTGGTCGAATGAGTAATGAGAGGGTAAGAGAGATGTGTAGAAATAAAAAGAGTGTGGTTGAGAGTTGACGAAGGTGTGCTGAAGTGATTCGGACATATGGAGAGAATGAATGAGATGTTAACAAAGATGTTAACAAAGAGGACATGTTTGTCAGAAGTTGAAGGAATAAGGAGAAAGGGTAGGTCAAATTGGAGATGGAAGGATGGAGTGAAAAAGATTGTGGGTGATCGGTGCCTGAACATACAGGAGGGTGAAAGATGTGCACGGGATAGAGTGAATTGGAACGAAGTGGTATACAGGCGTCGACGTGCTTTTAATGAAGTAAGCCATAGCATGTGAAGCGATTTTGTTAAACCATGGAAAGGTCCGTGGTGCCGAGTTGTGGATAGGGAGCTGTGGTTTCGTTGCATTGCACGTGACAGCTGGAGACTGTGTGCGGCCATTTTTTCATCTGTTCCTGGCGCTGCTTCGCTGATGTGGGAAACTACCATCGAGTATGAAAAAAAGTCTCTCTCTCTCTCTCTCTCTCTATATATATATATATATATATATATATATATATATATATATATATATATATATATATATATATGTATATATATATATATATATATACATATTTATATTTTTTTGTGCATACTATTTGCCATTTCCCGCGTTAGCGAGGTATCGCTGAGAACAGAGGACAGAGCCTTTGAGTGAATATCCTCACTTGGCCCCGTCCTCTGTTCCTTTTAGTCGCCTTCTACGACACGCAGGGAATACGTGGGAAGTATTCTTTCTCCCCTATCCCCAGGGATAATGTATATATATATATATATATATATATATATATATATATATATATATATATAGATATATATATATATATATATATATATATATATATATATATATATATATATATATATATATATATATATATATATATATATATATATATGGTGAGGTGCCTGAGGATTGGCGGAATGCGTGCATAGTGCCATTGTACAAAGGCAAAGGGGATAAGAGTGAGTGCTCAAATTACAGAGGTATAAGTTTGTTGAGTATTCCTGGTAAATTATATGGGAGGGTATTGATTGAGAGGGTGAAGGCATGTACAGAGCATCAGATTGGGGAAGAGCAGTGTGGTTTCAGAAGTGGTAGAGGATGTGTGGATCAGGTGTTTGCTTTGAAGAATGTATGTGAGAAATACTTAGAAAAGCAAATGGATTTGTATGTAGCATTTATGGATCTGGAGAAGGCATATGATAGAGTTGATAGAGATGCTCTGTGGAAGGTATTAAGAATATATGGTGTGGGAGGAAAGTTGTTAGAAGCAGTGAAAAGTTTTTATCGAGGATGTAAGGTATGTGTACGTGTAGGAAGAGAGGAAAGTGATTGGTTCTCAGTGAATGTAGGTTTGCGGCAGGGGTGTGTGATGTCTCCATGGTTGTTTAATTTGTTTATGGATGGGGTTGTTAGGGAGGTAAATGCAAGAGTTTTGGAAAGAGGGGCAAGTATGAAGTCTGTTGGGGATGAGAGAGCTTGGGAAGTGAGTCAGTTGTTGTTCGCTGATGACACAGCGCTGGTGGCTGATTCATGTGAGAAACTGCAGAAGCTGGTGACTGAGTTTGGTAAAGTGTGTGGAAGAAGAAAGTTAAGAGTAAATGTGAATAAGAGCAAGGTTATTAGGTACAGTAGGGTTGAGGGTCAAGTCAATTGGGAGGTGAGTTTGAATGGAGAAAAACTGGAGGAAGTGAAGTGTTTTAGATATCTGGGAGTGGATCTGACAGCGGATGGAACCATGGAAGCGGAAGTGGATCATAGGGTGGGGGAGGGGGCGAAAATTCTGGGGGCCTTGAAGAATGTGTGGAAGTCGAGAACATTATCTCGGAAAGCAAAAATGGGTATGTTTGAAGGAATAGTGGTTCCAACAATGTTGTATGGTTGCGAGGCGTGGGCTATGGATAGAGTTGTGCGCAGGAGGATGGATGTGCTGGAAATGAGATGTTTGAGGACAATGTGTGGTGTGAGGTGGTTTGATCGAGTGAGTAACGTAAGGGTAAGAGAGATGTGTGGAAATAAAAAGAGCGTGGTTGAGAGAGCAGAAGAGGGTGTTTTGAAGTGGTTTGGGCACATGGAGAGGATGAGTGAGGAAAGATTGACCAAGAGGATATATGTGTCGGAGGTGGAGGGAACAAGGAGAAGAGGGAGACCAAATTGGAGGTGGAAAGATGGAGTGAAAAAGATTTTGTGTGATCGGGGCCTGAACATGCAGGAGGGTGAAAGGAGGGCAAGGAATAGAGTGAATTGGAGCGATGTAGTATACCGGGGCTGACGTGCTGTCAGTGGATTGAATCAAGGCATGTGAAGCGTCTGGGGTAAACCATGGAAAGCTGTGTAGGTATGTATATTTGCGTGTGTGGACGTATGTATATACATGTGTATGGGGGGGGTTAGGCCATTTCTTTCGTCTGTTTCCTTGCGCTACCTCGCAAACGCGGGAGACAGCGACAAAGTATTAAAAAAAAAAAGAAAAAAAAAAAAAATATATATATATATATATATATATATATATATATATATATATATATATATATATATATATATATACCTCCCGCGTTAGCGAGGTAGCACAAGGAAACAGACGAAAGAATGGCCCAACCCACCCACATACACATGTATATACATACCATACTTTTTGGTTTCGTCAACAGCGTATACTCCGTCATTATGATTATTTCTCTCATTATTTGTGCATACAGGACAAATGTGTGTGTGTGTGTGTGTGTGTGTGTGTGTGTGTTTACTGACCACTGTGTGTGCCATACCTTTGAATGACGTATATTTCTTTATTTAGAATCGAATCCAATTGATGAGCGCATATGCGCCCCTGAATCTCCCATGTTCCTGGGTAGTCATTCGGACTTGACACTATGGTGTAAGTCTGCAAGCATATTGGCGTACATGCAACTTCGCCGGTGCTGTCATTGTGGCTCTAATGTTTAGATGTCAGATGGGCGATATTACATGCGGAGGGTAACTCGTCGGCGTATGCCTTTTGTTTACAGGAACGTTCAGCGGGGTCACATTAAACGAAACAAACAAGGAGTGTTTGATTGCTGCGTAGCGTTCCACAGTGATACTTATACCGCCTTGGCATAGAGGCGTTCTCTCCAGGGGATGGCATTCACCATGCGCCACTCTGGCAGTGGTACTTTTTACTGTTTCTGGTCAAATCTTATGCCGTGTGTGGCGACCCATTTTGGTCGCAACGGTGTACGTATAATGAATCTGTGGGGTCCGGGGCCTCTGCATCCCGCCTGACGACTGCGCCGTATATCACCGATATAATGCCTTCTGCCAACCCCTCCAACCCCATATCCCCTCTGCCCCATCACTACCCATCCCTCTTACTCAGTTCCACCCTTCCCTTCCCCTCCCTTCCCTCTCCACTGGGACGACGACGCAAGCAAGCACAAGCCCAAGCACACGCCCTCAGCGGCGTCGTTACCTGCTTTCCCTAAACCCTCTACATACAGCACGACGGTACGACCCCTGATTATGACGAACCCCTTGAAGCGTCAGGTCAAAGGCCAGGCCATCATGCACAACGGTCGTGCCGTCGTGTTCAAAGGTCGTAGCGTCGTGTTGAAGGCTCGTACCGTCGTGTTCAAGGGTCGTACCGTCTTGTTCAAAAGTCGTACCCTCGTATTCAAGGGTTGTAGCGTCGTGGACTAGGTTGCACCATCGTGTACAAGGGTCGTGCGGACGTGTTCGAAGGTTGTGCCAACGTGCTCAAGGGTCGTTCCGTCGTGCTCAGAAAGCTTTATGACGGTGGTTTATTGTGTCAATAATTGATCGACTTGCGTTATTCGTCGTATTTTCGTGTAACGAATTTGCTTGAGTGTGTGTGTGTGTGTTTTCGTATTTATCATTACCTGTCTGTAATTACCTATTTGTACCATACGGGAGAGGGGGGGGGGGGACAGTTTTGCATTCATGGGAACCCCATCTCTTAAACTTTCTCTTCTAACATACAGCTAGAGTTCGCTAGCTCATAACTCAGTTTATTCCATTCGTCTGCCATTCGTACATTACAAAAGTGCTTCCCTACGCCTTTTCTGATATATTTCTTGCTTCATTACACATTTTGACCTCTGGTTGTTCTGTGCCTGCATCTTTTGAAGAACTGTTTGCTGTGTACGTTATCAAACGGTTTTGATAACTGAAAGGTTCTGATCGTGTCTCCTCGTGCTCATCTCTTTGACATGAAGGAGAAAAATCGAAGCCTCTGAACTTTCCCTCTAACTCACATTTCTTAATTCTGGTACCATCTTCGCTGACCTGTATGTACAATCATTTATTGTACCGTACGTACGTGTAAGAAGTTTACACTCATGGCAACCCCATCACGTGAACCTTTTCTTGTATCATGCAAATCTTTAAACCTCTTCGTGATCTCTGCATTTGCAATTTCATCTTTCGGATTCTCCTGCTCATTCACCACTTGATATTATGGAGAAAAAAAACTTCTTACGTCTGTTTTGACAAGTTTTTTCCATGGTCTTATGTTATGTGTTATGAGTCTTTTATCCTTCCATCTCTTGGAAGAGCTGTTCACTATCTGCGCCATCAGTCACCTCACATTTTCAGCTCTCTCAACTCTGTTATCATTTTTGTTGCCCTTCTCTGGACCTTCTCTATTAGTTTCTTGTGCTTCATTAAGTCTGGTATCCAAACTTTGGCAGCACATCCTCGTTTTATCCTTATGGAGGACGTGAAGAGCTGGCTGAATATTTCCCTGTACATGAACCTGTGTGCAGTTTTAATATTTGCCAGAAGACAGTTAGTTTCCTTAACTATTTTCCTAAGGTATGACTCTGGCGACAAGTTATACGTGACAGTCTACTCCCAAGTCTCTCTAACACACACTCACATTCCTAAAACTTATTTCCTGTTGGATAATATTTATACTGAGGCCGTCTTTCGCTGTGACCCATCCTCATTAACTTACATTTTCTTGGGTTGAACTTCATCAGTCGTGTATCAGACTAACTTTGGAGTTTGTCTTGGTCCCTCTGTAAACTGATACAACTTTGGCATCATCTGCAAACATATTCACGCAGGGGTCCAATCCTTCTTGCATGTCAGTTGCATGGATCATGAAAAACATTTTTTTCCAGGAAAGAACCCAGTGGTACGCCACCGTTTACCTCAACCTATTTTGAAAAGGCACTTATAACGTGATTCCTCGGTTCCCATCCACTAAGATACTACTGGATCCATCGAAGGATTCTACCCCCTTATCCCTACCTGAAGATTCAGCCTGTTCATTAGCCTCTTATGTGACACAGTGTCAGATGTCTCCTAGCAGTCCAGATACAGGCAATCCACCCAGCCATCTTTTTTCTCTAAAGCAGAGCTCACTCTTTCGTGGAAATCTCATAGGTTTGTTATGCATGACCTCCTTCCCCCGGAACCGTGTTTTTTTCTTTTTCTTATACTCTCTTGGGTAGTTTCTCCTCTGCAGGAAGTCATCCATTTGCTTTTTGATTATCTTTTCCGTTACCATACTGACCACACTTATCAGGGAGAGTGGTCTGTAGTCCAGTGCCTCCCTCTGGTCTCCCTTCCTATAGGAAGGTAAAACATTTGTCCCCTTCCATTCCCATGTTACTTTACCTTTTCCAGTGATGTCTTGAACGACATTGCAATTGGTCTGTCAAGTGTAACTGCACATATCTTCAGCACATACGAGAATATTTCGTCAGGATTTTGTCTCATATGGGTGGAAACCTTTCCAAGAATGTGAATGCTTTCCAAAACGTTCCTCCCGTTCCATTTTACTAGTGTTGGTGCTGTAGTGTCTTCCACTGTGAAAACACTTTTGAACTTGTTATTCAGTTCCTCGCAGATCTTTTCAGCATCCTATATAACTTTTCCCCTCCAAATCCCTTAGCCTGATTAGCTGCTGTTCAACAGACAATTTACTCCTGATGAATTTATGGGAAAGTTTTGGAATATCTCCTGCCTTGTCCACAATATTCTTTTCAGAGTTTTGCTGATCCAACTTTTTTATGCTTTACTCATTTGTTCCTTTCTTATACCTCATGCGTGTTGGTTGGATGGGGGTGACGCCTCTGTCTTCGTCAAAGTACGTCGCGAAGTGGATCAATAAAAGACGTTAAAATCCTTTATTGATCCACTCTTCTCTCTTCCTCAACCTTTCCTCTGTAGTAGAGGCCAAAGGTACCTGTGTTCCCACTTCTCCACTGTAAAATTTAATAGAACTTTCCACCACAAATGCCCTGGTTCCTGGCCACTGACCTCCATTTCCCAGTTTATGTTGCTATAGAAATTGTTGTGTTATTTACTGTCTGCGATTAGATCTCTTTGAGCCTGGTTTCATCTCTACTGTTTTGTTACATCCTCATTTACCATATGATAAAATGTAAACATTGTATGATCACTTCTTCCATTTGATTTATCGTATATGTTATTTTCAGTTTCTGTGTTACTGTGTTTCAGTATTCAGCTCACAATCCAAGGAGACATTAAATGATGAACTGTCAAGCGAACATGATGGATAAGAATGCACTCATAGATATAGAGATATCGGATGGTGGTATGATCAAAATTGTTACCCAACTCCCATAAAATTCAGCTTCGAGACCAGATAGAATCCTCGCTATATTTCCTCTCCCAAAGACAAAGACAGCAGCAGCGAAAGCAATGATGTTACTGCTGAGGCAACGTCTGGACAAGAGCACAATTGCAGACCTTCACAAAACGGCAAATGTGACACCATTACGTAAAGAAGGATCGAAGCCGATACCTAAACACTCTAGACCAGTGAGCTTGACTTCTAATGTAATGAAACTCTTCTAAAGAGTAATAGTAAGACGTGCACTGGACCATCCAGTCAAGGATAACTACATTAACGAAAGCCAACACACATCGGTCACCCACGAAACGAATCGAAGTTATGAAAGAAAATGTACTGAACCTGAAAGCCTTTCTCAGTCGGGAAGATGCGGGGTTATTAGACCTTCAAGAACACCCTATGGAACATATTGACAGTATCAGAGAAAAAGATTTGATAGACCCCCCCCCCCCCCTTAGCCAAGAAGCCAAAAGAAATAAGAAAGATGCATGACACATCTACACAAACATGAAGAAGAAGACAACATGTGGTTGAAATCAGGTCACACATGAACCCAGAATGGGTGATTCTGTAATGCCAGGTGCCAGCAGGGAGGAACAGTCACGTTTATCAAGTAAGACTCCAAGTAAGCACCACGAGCTAACCCTGCCAATTTGACCGAATGTCGTTGCAGGTACTGGTGGATAAGTTATCTCTCTCTCTCTCTCTCTCTCTCTCTCTCTCTCTCTCTCTCTCTCTCTCTCTCTCTCTCTCTCTCTAACTCTCTCTCGTAGCTCATTATTCCCCGTTGGTTCCGGTGCCGTTCTCGTTCGCATATCATTTGGGCTGACTCTGGTAGGTCCATATGTTTCTTGATGTACGGAGACCTGACCGGTGATACATGCTTTACTCTGGGTCGACCGCCTGATGTAAATTGTCTGTTTGTTTCCCTGTGTAAGTATGTGTCTGTGTGTGTGTCTGAACGACGCACATTTGCACATTTGTTTACGACCAAGATATTTTAGTTTGTTTATTCATTTTGGGTTTTACATTCATAAGTTTGCTTATGTTTCAATAAGTGTGTGTGTGTGTGTGTGTGTGTGTGTGTGTGTGTGTGTGTGTGTGTGTGTGTGTGTGTGTGTGTGTGTATTTATGCTTGAACATGTGTGTTGGTTTGTGAGTGTGAATCATTATTTATGATTGTTTGGTTGTGTTTTTATTCGTTCGCATGTGCTTCAGAGTGTTTCCATTTCTGTGTTGGGATGTACGTGTATATATGTGTGTACCCCCGCGTCTGTATGTTATGGTACATTTTCATTTGTATAAGTCTGTGTTCATATGTGTGAGTGAGTGAATGCATGAGGACGGTGTTGGCTGCCTTCACCTCATTACTGACGTGGCATCTTTCGCGCCATCACGGAAGACCCCCTCCTCGTAATACAGTGTGTGTGTGTGTGTGTGTGTGTGTGTGTGTGTGTGTGTGTGTGTGATGATATATCTAATGACCTACATCTGCCGGTCCTTCTCTTTGCCCTCGTCACATTCGTTGAATATTTTCGTGCGTCGTGTCGAGGTGATACTCGAAGCTGTAGGCGTTACAGTGAGCTGTGAGTAATATGAATCGCATGCGCAGGTGTTTCTGAAGTTACGTTTGCCTTCCCGATAAGAAGTGGATCATTACGTTAATTCCCGGTGTCAAAATTGCCCGAGGTTAATGAAGGATCTTACGAACGTCGTTAGATAAACGATTGGACAGACATATTTGATTATTTTTTCCTTCTTTCTCGAGCGGCCTGGCTGCTCAGCCCGTCTGGGTGTCTCGCCCAGCCCGACGTGCCGATGGCTTTGATACAGTCTTCGTCGGAGTTATTTATTGGCCGTCGCATTAATATCGATCAGAACTTCTTTACGACCTGTTGAAGGTGCCCCCGTCTGTTGCGAAAGCCTCCAGCTCACGTTCTGCTGAAAGAATAGTACTTGATATCGATCTCCCATTGAGGGAAAGCCTTCCACACTATCGGAGTTCGCACTAAAGAGTTCGGCAATCTAATCATAATTCGCAATACTTCTGATGGTTATGGAGGTCGTCCAGAGAGTGAAATACCTCGTAAACACTGGGGAATCACCGTAACCCATCTGTAGGTTCAGCCAAGCATGGGCTCATTACGGCCCCAGATATCAGAAAGTAATTATGAATAATAATGAGACAAACGTGTTTCTGTCCGGGGGAGGTCGGGTTATGAGGCCTTTGGGGAGATGCCTTTTGGGGTCTGGTGTTTCGTGCAGTCAAAGGCTCATTTTTGGCCACCATGGGAATGCCCCCATGGTCTCGCTCCCTCCCTCTGTAGAATTTCCTTTAAGCTCGCTTTTCGTTTCCTCAGTTTTATCTTTGATCTCAGGAATTAACCAGATTAATTTCCTTTGTTTCTTAGAGATCTTCCTTTACTCCACCACTTCTTAAGCTTTTATTTTTGATAGAGTTTTTACAGTTTCCTTTTCTGCTTAGGCAATCACCCACCTAGGCCAGCGAAGAGCTCCTGGCGAAGGTAACACCATCTTGTGTCCAGGATACGGTCTTCCCCGGATCACGACCATGAGACTCATAACTTCGAGATGTCTTTTGTTATCATTACTATCATTATCATCATCATCATCATCATCATCAACATCATCATCATATACACAGCCTCGCCGAAGGGGACTTTTCACTCGCGGCGTAACCCCAAGTAGGCGTAGTCCAGCAACGCCTTGAACCATCTTTGATAAGAGTTATCTCCACGAAATTGGTCCTCCATATTGAACTGGTAATGTGTTGGCATTTATATATATTGAATGGATGATTTTACTGCTGATTCTTTACTAAGGGATGTAAAATAGCATAGATTTAACACAATTTGGTGGAGTGAAGTACGACTCTACTCGTGGTCTACATTATTCCCATAAATCATAATATTCATTTCCATATGAGTGGAATTATTTAAGTATGTTCGTTTTAAGGAAGAGAAACTGGTTGTAATTAAGTCGTGTATTTGGCTGATTTCTGTTTATAAGAGTAAAGATATCTGTAACGGGATTTTGATTTTGGATAATGCCTTTTTTAGGGATAGATATGACCGAAGTTATGTTCTGCATTTGGGTAATAATTTTTCTTAGAAATATAAGATGACTGGAACTGAATGTTGTACCTGGGTGATACCAGAGTTTCAGGAGTTATCTGTATTTATGTAATAAATGTTTTAAGGTGTTAAGACGAAGCCATCCCTAAACTTTTATGCTAAGGTTTCTTTTTATTGTTCAATCTGTTATTGGTTGGTACTTGTGTCTTGCTCAAGATCAGTTGCATTATTGCAGCCACCTGTGCGTTTGGTAGTTCTTATCTTCCTCTGTCCTGCTTAACGCTGAAGATGACCATTACTTGCGTAATCATCTCGTTTATCATGTTTCGTCTCCTATCGTTTAAACTATATATTTTCGTCTTCCTTAACATCGTCTTTTCTTTCAGCAGTTGCTATTCTGTTCTTATATTTTCGTATATGTTTATATCCTTCTTATTTTATCACATGGAACTTGTGTGTCGTCCATGATTTCCGAAGCTGTTTGTTCCAGCCTTCGCCAGCACGGCTCATTCAGCCCGGCTCGGCCCAGCTCGGCCTCGGTTCGGCTCGGCAGCCAGGCCACTTAACTAAGGCAATTTTAATAGGCAGCGGGAAATTTCCCCGTCGTTGGTCCGCGAGATTTAAAAGGATATAACATCTTGTCATTATAAAAAATGAGGTGGTTAGCCAGAACGACTCATAAATCTCCCTAAAGACAGGATTAAGGAAAAGGAATTATGAGGATTCGGACGTTTACCGTGGATGAAGGTGACTCATTTTTGCATGTTAAGTAAATGCTTGCCTGCCAGGCTGGAGGGAGATCCCGGGGACTGCCTAGCGCAGGGAAAATGCTGAGGGAGTATTTCTGGCTGGGTGGAGGGAAGTGCTGGTGGCTGGGTGGGTGGAGGGAAGTGCTGGTGGCTGCCTTGGTGAAGGGAAGTGCTGGTAGCAGACTGGGTGGAGGGAAGTGCTGGTGGCTGGATGGGAGGAGGGTAGTGCAGGTGGTTGGGTGGGTGTAGGGAAGTGCTGTTGGCAGCCTTGGTGGAGGGAAGTGCTGGTGTCTGGGTGGGGGTGTTGTAGAGGGAAGTACAAACGGCTTCGAGGGCATACGCGGAGGAGTACACAGGGCTGGGTGGAGACAGGTAGACACACACTCGCACAAGGGGTCGTCAGAAATATTTGATAAACACGGTACAGAATTGTATGGAGGTTGGCAAGCAATTCTTATTGTTCGATTTCCAATGACCATTGACTTTAGATCGCTTGCGTCGCTTGTCCTTCAGGCACGTGATGCTATGTTTGTAGAAATTCTTCCCCTTGCTTGTCAGTCGAGGGTTCTATAGTCTCCCGAGAGTAGTAACCACGCAGCTACAGACTCTGAAGGCCGGGTCGGAACGTAAGTACGTCGGTTTGAGTTAGTTGAAACCACAGGCATCAATATCAGGTGTCGTGGAGCACGAACATGGTTCCGGTCAACATTTTTCCGCCGTTTCTCCTTGGCGCCATCGAGCAGATTTTCCAATAAAGCCACCAGTGATAGTTAGTCACCTGTGGTTATCGTGCCACTCGACGCAGAGTCAATCAGAAGAATTTCTTTTGACATCCCAGATCATCGAAGCCATGAACTCGTCGGCCCGAAGTTTATGTTCGAAACTTCTTTTGGGGGGTTGAGGAAGGTCGCTTTTCCGCCATCTGGATGCCAACCAGAACTCAAGACCCCAGTGATGGGGATCTTGGTCTCATGTCCCGTAGCCAGATGGGAAAGAATGGTGACTAGACTGACTTCATACAGTTCAGTCATTTCGAGATTTGAGGTTACCATCTGGTGTCGATTGTGAGCGCTGTAGGTGTCTAGGGATCTTACCCTGCCGAAATATGAGACCAGCCCAGATGCTCATGGATGATGATGGTGGCAACATCTCCATGTGAGAATTGATTTCCATCTTCAGTGATGATCTTCGTGATTGTGACGTGCTCGTCCTATCAGGTTTTCACCACTAGGGCCGCAGCACTGTGCTTCATCATTGACACCTGAAGGTCGCTCTGACCGGGGGTCATCCTCCACAAGACTCACGGCCGTCCCTGAACTTCTTTGGTCCATCTTAACCATCACCTGCCACAGCCACCGCTTGCTGGTGGATATCCGTCACACACACACACACACACACACACACACACACACACACACACACACACACACACACACTTGTTTCTCCAGTTTGTGAGTATCTGTAATTTTCTGCGATGCCAGACTTCATTTTCTCAGTCTCGGGCAACAGATAACGCCATGTTTATGTAACTTAGCTCTGCCATCTAGATATTTACTTTCATATTAATGCCATTAAGAAAAGAATCAGAACCGTAAAGTACTGTTCTTTGACCATGGTTGTAAAACTTCATGGCTGCCTCCTTGTACGTGGAGGTGGGTGGAGGTGTGGACGGAAGTACATGTAGCTGGATGTAGGTATGGACGGAAGTACATTAAGGTGGGTGGAGGTGTGGTGTTATTGATTTGTGCCGGTAGCCCAGGCAAATTGATAGTGCACCCCCATGCTCATCATGTGAGCGGTAGCGCAGAAGGATCACTGAGGTCACAAAGGGTCTTTGTCAGACCCTAGTGGGCGCGGGGGGTGACGGACTATTATATAGGTTGTTATGAATTTGGTTCATTACATGATTTTGATTACATGCATTGCATAGTCTTTCATACGATAGGTTTTACCAACTAGATACGAAAAGTGGATACAAACTTAATATTTCATGTCTCTAGTTATTAACTATAAGGTGTTGTGACATTTCATGCAAGGTTTGTTTAGATCTGTCCCAAAAAGGCTCTATTTTTTTCACATTCTACGACGTAGTGTTCTAGTTTGTGTCGAAATCTGTGACCATAAACTTTACAATACACCTGATTAACATCTCCAGTTAGGCCAAAGTGCCAGGATTACCTATGGCCTAGCGTTACCGTAGCAATTACAACATCTTGTAATCTGCTGATCGTATTACGCTCTCCATATACACGTTTGACTTTGCACATTTCACTGTGATGGAAAATGTTTCCACATGTGCTTATCTGAATCCATGTACTTGCTTCTGAGAGATCTGTTGATTCCTCTCTAATTACAGTGTTGTATTTAACAGCTTCTTTACAAACTGTACGTGAAGTGCTGGTTGCTTGTTGGAGGTGTGGTGGGCACTGCGCGTCACATGGTTGATACCAAGAGATCGGGGCATAGCGATGCTCTGTGGCATGTCGCATGATGTGCGGGGGGTCCACATCCTCCTCCCCCCTCCACCCTCCATTATACTTTGTCGCTGTCTCCCGCGTTAGCGAGGTAGCGCAAGGAAAAAGACGAAAGAATGGCCCAACCCACCCACATACACATGTATAAACATACACGTCCAAACATGCACATATGCATACCCATACATCTCAACGTGTATGTGCATATATATATATATATATATATATTTTTTTTTTTTTTTTTTTTTTTTATACTTTGTCGCTGTCTCCCGCGTTTGCGAGGTAGCGCAAGGAAACAGACGAAAGAAATGGCCCAACCCCCCCCCCCCCCCCCATACACATGTATATACATACGTCCACACGCAAATATACATACCTACACAGCTTTCCATGGTTTACCCCAGACGCTTCACATGCCTTGCTTCAATCCACTGACAGCACGTCAACCCCTGTATACCACATCGCTCCAATTCACTCTATTCCTTGCCCTCCTTTCACCCTCCTGCATGTTCAGGCCCCGATCACACAAAATCTTTTTCACTCCATCTTTCCACCTCCAATTTGATCTCCCTCTTCTCCTTGTTCCCTCCACCTCCGACACATATATCCTCTTGGTCAATCTTTCCTCACTCATCCTCTCCATGTGCCCAAACCACTTCAAAACACCCTCTTCTGCTCTCTCAACCACGCTCTTTTTATTTCCACACATCTCTCTTACCCTTATGTTACTCACTCGATCAAACCACCTCACACCACACATTGTCCTCAAACATCTCATTTCCAGCACATCCATCCTCCTGCGCACAACTCTATCCATAGCCCACGCCTCGCAACCATACAGCATTGTTGGAACCACTATTCCTTCAAACATACCCATTTTTGCTTTCCGAGATAATGTTCTCGACTTCCACACATTCTTCAAGGCCCCCAGGATTTTCGCCCCCTCCCCCACCCTATGATCCACTTCCGCTTCCATGGTTCCATCCGCTGCCAGATCCACTCCCAGATATCTAAAACACTTCACTTCCTCCAGTTTTTCTCCATTCAAACTCACCTCCCAATTGACTTGACCCTCAACCCTACTGTACCTAATAACCTTGCTCTTATTCACATTTACTCTTAACTTTCTTCTTCCACACACTTTTCCAAACTCAGTCACCAGCTTCTGCAGTTTCTCACATGAATCAGCCACCAGCGCTGTATCATCAGCGAACAACAACTGACTCACTTCCCAAGCTCTCTCATCCCCAACAGACTTCATACTCGCCCCTCTTTCCAAAACTCTTGCATTTACCTCCCTAACAACCCCATCCATAAACAAATTAAACAACCATGGAGACATCACACACCCCTGCCGCAAACCTACATTCACTGAGAACCAATCACTTTCCTCTCTTCCTACACGTACACATATGTATATATATGTATATATATATATGTATATATATATATATATATATATATATATATATATATATATATATACACACACTCACACACACACACAGACATATACATATATACACATGTACATAATCATATAGTCTGCTCTTATTCATTCCTGTCGCCACCCCGCCAGACATGAAATGACAACCCCCTCCCCCCGCATGTGCGCGAGGTAGCACTAGGAAAAGACAACAAAGGCCACATTCGTTTACACTCAGTCTCTAGTTGTCATGTATAATGCACCGAAACCACAGCTCTCTTTCCACATCCAGGCCCCACAGAACTTTCCATGGTTTACCCCAGACGCTTCACATACCCTGGTTCAATCCATTGAAAGCACGTCCACCCCGGTATACCACATCGTTCCAATTCACTCTGTTCCTTGCACACCTTTTACCCTCCTGCATGTTCAGACCCCGATCACTCAAAATCTTCTTCACTCCATCTTTCCACCTCCAATTTGGTCTCCCACTTCTCCTCGTTTCCTCCAGCTCTGACACATATCCTCTTTGTCAATCTTTCCTCTCATTCTCTCCAAGTGACCATACCATTTCAAAACAGCCTCTTCTGCTCTCTCAACCACACTCTTTTTATTACCAAACATCTCTCTTACCCTTTCATTACTTACTCGATCAAACCATCTCGCACCACATATTGTCCTCAAACATCTCATTTCCAGCACATCCACCCTGCTCCGCACAACTCTATAGCCCACGCCTCGCAACCATATAACATTGTCGGAACCACTATTCCCTCAAACATACCCATTTTTGCTTTCCGAGATAACGTTCTCGCCTTCGACACATTTTTCAGCTCTCCCAGAACTTTCGCCCCCTCCCCCACCCCATGACTCACTTCCGCTTCCATGGTTACATCCGCTACCAAATCCACTCCCTGATATCTCAAACACTTCACTTCCTCTAGTTTTACTCCATTCAAACGTACCTCCCATTTGACTTGTTCCTCAACCCTACTGTATCTAATAACCTTGCTCTCATTCACATTTACATTCAGCTTTCTTCTTTCACACACTTTACCAAACTCAGTCACCAGTTTCTGCAGTTTCTCACCCATGAATCAGCCACCAGCGCTGTATCATCAGCGAACAGCAAATGACTCACTTCTCAAGCTCTCTCATCCATAACAGACTGCATACTTGCCCCTCTCTCCAAAACTCTTTCATTCACATCCCTAACAACCCCATCCATAAACAAATTAAAAACCATGGAGACATCACGCACCCCTGCCGCAAACCGACATTCACTGAGAACCAATCACTTTCCTCTCTTCCTACACGTACGCATGCCTTACATCCTAGATAAAAACTTTTCACTGCTTCTAACAACTTACCTCCCACACCATATATTCTTAATACCTTCCACAGCGCATCTCTATCAACTCTATCATATGCCTTCTCCAGATCCATAAATGCTACATACAAATCCATTTGCTTTTCTAAGTACTTCTCACATACATTCTTCAAAGAAAACACCTGATCTACACATCCTCTACCTCTTCTGAAACCACACTGCCCTTCCCCAATCTGATGCTCTGTACATGCCTTTACCCTCTAAATCAATACCCTCCCATAGAATTTCCCAGGAATACTCCACAAACTTATACCTCTGTATATAAGTATATTTCTGTCTTGAGTCCCATTACAGCCATGGCCCATTTTACGCTGCAGGTCACATAACGGAGAGACTCACCCCACGAAGATTGGGATAACAGATATCCATGACGTCCTCACCAAGTTGATGTAACGTCGTAGGGCAAAAAATATGTAACATCCTAGGTAAGAGTATGTTACGTCCTAGACAAAATATGTAACGTTCTGGATAAGAGTATGTAACATCCAGGGTAAGAATATATAACGGCACTGTCAAGAATGCGTAACATCTAGGGTTAGAATATGTGACACCCTCACAGTGCAGACAGTTTACACACCACTTGATCAACCATCCTATTACTGGCTGCCTCAAAGACCTCTCATATGAAAAGTTTCAATGTCGGTTTCATTTTTTGTTCTTTTACATAAATTTAAGTTCCAAGGATCCAAGTTCAGACATCTCAGCCTCGCAGGCCCGGAGAATCAAGTTCGGACATTTTGGCCTCCAAGATAGAAGAATCACAGATATAAGTTCAGACATATTAGACGTTAAGGCTCAAGTTCAGATATATAAGTCGTCAAGATCTAAGGTATAAGGTATAAGTTCAGACATTTAGTCACTAAGATCGAAGGACCATAGATATAAGTTCAGAATTAGTCGTCAAGATCTAAGACATCTCAGTCCCCAAGTTCTCAAGTTAGGAGGTTTTTCTCTGTAATATCTGTGGGCTGATGACGTTAAGCTCACAGATGTACGTGTGAGTGAGTTTAAAACACACTCATGGTTAAAATGGTTTGAGAAAACCCGTTGTACATATCCACATGTCCACCTCCTAAATTATTTTCTTTCATCCTCATGCAGACTGAAAGAAAACGGGACGTGGATGTCTCACCCGGCCAAACCGTGCTAATTTTTTTTTTTTTTTCGTTTTTGTCGGAGAGATATTAAGATTTGCTAAAGGTAGCCTCCAGTTCTCTTGAAGACAGCGATATAAAATATTTAGTGTATAGTAACAGGAAATATCATACTTTTCAAGTTGCGAGATTATTTTCGAAACTGGGTCAGAATGTTCCAGCATTTTCACCACGCAACTCGAAAATCATAGTCGATTCGAACATTCCGTTTTTAATTTTATTTCTAAATAACTTTCATCTGCTATCTAGCAAAATATGTTAGTTTTTTTTTAGTTTTTTTTACAACGATTTTTTGCCAGGAAAATATTTTCTTCAAATTGCTTGCCTCTCCTGGGTTATAGCTTCACTCTCTGTAGAGAAGTGTGGCGTCTCTTGTATACTTTTAAGGGAAGGAGTGTGAATATTATTGTTGTTTTATGGTGGGCAACAACGGGGCTTGGGGTAGCGGGCGGGGGGCAGGAAAGGCGCCAGGGTTAGGTGGCAGGAGCACGGGGTGTGGGCGGCAACGTGGGCTCGAGGGGGTTAAGTGGCATCGGGGCTGGGGGCTGTGGGCGGCAACGGGTCCAGGGTAGATGGGTGGCAGGTCGGCTGCCCACACCTTCACTACACCTTAATCCTCACACTGTCTCACCAGGCCCCGTCTCTCTCATAGCACCTGTGTGTGTAATACGAGGAGGGTCGTCTACACTCGTGGGGCTCTGTCGTGTGTGTGTGTGTGTGTGTGTGTGTGTGTGTGTGTGTGTGTGTGTGTGTGTGTATGTGTGTGTGTGATAAATGTGATAACTTATTTGTGCATTACGGTAAGAGCGGTAAGAGAGTTTTACACTCATTGGGCCCTTTCTCGTATGATATGTGTGTGTGTGTGTGTGTGTGTGTGTGTGTGTGTGACTACAATTCGTGCTGTACAAAGATTTGTTTTACACTTGTGTCTGTGTTTGCCAAGGGAAGAGGGTTAGGACCATTATAATTCTCTGAATCGAGAGCCATGAACAATCAAACACCTCCGTTAAATATTGATGTGTGGACATACCCTGATATTTCAGTCTCGTGTACATACAGCAGAACATGTCTTGAAATACAGAGTCATTTTCTTTTTTGCCGTGACTGTGATTGGCAGATCATAGTCGTTCATTTTGGCGCAAGAAAAGATATGTTGCGACTGTGAGGAAAGAAGGGGAAGAAAGAAGTAAAGATGCGGAAGATGATAAAGTACAAGATTGTATTTCATGTATTGTTTCGGTTGTGTTGTTTAATTTGCCGAAGCTAGTATTGGTAATTCAATATAGTTGATCTATGGACATCCACGTCTCATACAGCCCACATCAGTCACCCTAGCATTTCACACATTCGTCAGTACTTCAAAGTACTCACTCTATCTCTATTTCAACTCATCTTTGCCTGTCACCACAGGCGTTGCAGTGTAGCTGTCATGTGTAATGCACCGAAACCACAACTCTCTATCCACGTGGATCCAGGCCCCACAGACCTTTTCATGGTTTACCCCCAGACGTTCAGTCCATTGACAACATGTCTACCACATCGTTCCACTGTAATCCATCGCTTGCACCTTGCATGTTCAGGCCTCGATCACTCAAAATCTTTCTCACTCTGTCTTTCCATCTCCAATTTGGACTCTTCGTCCAACTTGTTCTCTTCACTTCTAACACATATATCCTCTTTGTCAACCTTTCCTCACTCATTCTCTTCATATGTCCAAATCATTTCAGCACACTCTTCTGCTCTCTCTACCACACACTTTTTATCACCACATATTGTCCTCACGCGTTCCATTTCCCGCACATCCATCCTCCTCCGCACAACCTTATCTATAGCCCATGCCTCGCAACCATATAACATTCTTGGAACTTCTGTCCCTTTAAGCATGCCCATTTTCGCCCTCCTACAGAACAATCTCTCTTTCCACACATTCTTCAGTGCTCTCAGAACTTTCGTTTCCTCGCCCACCCTGTGACTCGCTTCCACTACCACGGTTCCATTCGCTGACTTGTCCACTCCAAGGTATCTGAAACACTTCGCTTTCATACAATATTTCTTCATTCACTCTCTCGGCACAACTAACCTTCCCTTCAATCCTAATAACCTTGTTTTTTGTGCATCTACTCTCAACTTTCTCCTTTCACACTGTCTTCAAAATTCATTTACTAACTTCTTCAGTTTTACACTCGAATCTGCCACCAGTACTTTGTCGTTAGCGAAAAACGACGGACTCACTTCCCAGGCCCTCTTATCACCTACAGACTGCATATTGTCCCCCCTTTCGAAGACTCTTGCATTTACCTCCCTAACCACCCCCATCCATACACAAATTAAACAGCCATGATAACATCACACCCCCCTGCCACAGACCGACCTTCACTTGGAACAACTCACTCTCCTCTCTTCCCACTCGTGCACTCGCCGCCCTACGCCCTTGATGAAAATTTCTCACTTTTCTAGCAGCTTTCCTACCACACCATATGTGTATACTTAAAACCTTCCACAGGGCATCTGTATCAGCCCGATCGTATGCTTCCTTCAGATTCATGAATGCCACTTATAAATCCTGTCTTTCTAAGTACTTCTCACCAACATTCTTTAGAGTATGGAAAGACTGTCACCACCTGCAGGTATCTCTCGTAGTGCACCGAGGAACCAGAAGTGGTTCCATCCATCACCTGCTCTATTTTTGTGAGACACATGTTTGTTGTGGGTTTGGGAAGGTCATGATATTGAGGCAATTATTTTTCTTAAGTTACGTTCCAGTACTCAGCTGGATTGAGAAGTTCTTCGACAAGATTTCTTCTTCGATTATGCAACCACGCCAGAGGTGACCTCACTCGCGGCGTAAACACAAGCGTGCAGAAGTCCGGTAATGCTGTGGCTTGGCGACCTCGCCGTATGAGTGACAGCGACCATAACGTTTTTGTTAGCCGATGTGGTAGGTTGTAAACCAGGCCGGTTACAGCGGATAGCCTGGCGGTGGGATTCTGTTTAAATCGATGATGACCGAAGGCCACTGAGTGAGGTGGACAAATCCCACGGATTTTAGTTATTTCAGAGCTAGGGTACAACCCTAGTGGTATACCAAGTTCCAAGGACTTAGGTTACTTTTGGGTTAGGTTACAGCCCCAGTAATATATCAAGTCCCAGGGTATTACAGTATCTAAGGGTTAGGTACAGCAGTTGAAGGGTACCAAGCCCTAAAGCTTTGGGTATTTCAAGAGTAGATTACAGCATTTTTGGGGTATCAGGTATCAGGGCTTTTGGATATTTGAATGCTAGGTTACAGCATTTGTAGAGTATCAGCACCAGGGCTTTTGGGTGTTTGAAAGCGGGTTGAAGCCCTTGTGCAGTACAAGGTACAAGGGTAGTTAACTATCTGAGGTCTGTGTATATCACTTATAGAGTACCAGGTACCAGGGCATTTGGATATCTAAGGGCGAGGTACAGACATTGTAAAGCATCAAGTCTCAGCACATTTGGATATTTGATGGCTCAGCCCAGCCCTTGTGGAGTAAATGGCATTACGATAAGGGTTCCTTGATGGGGCGGGAGGGACACGACCCGGCCGTTCATCACCTCGGGGTCGCCGTGTGGCCGTCATTAACAAACTTCGGCCTTTCTGGGTCACAGGCTCGTCCGCCGAGAACGATTCTCGTCATTCCCAGCGATAATGATAAATCCTCCTCCCCACAACAACACCCAAGTGCTCTGGAGAAAGGGGACGAAAACTTGATCGAAGACGAAATCTATTTGCTGGTTTCAAGAGAATCACAAAAGAAATACGTGGGTTTTTTTTTTTCTAGTTTCAGCCTCAAGTGTTTTTTTTTTTTTTTCCTTATTTCTGTCAGAGTTGTGATTCTTTTATACCATCGTGGGACTTTCAGGCGCAAATAACAGTCAGTAAAACCAAGGCGCATTAAACCACAATTCGGCGAATCATTGTAAATAGGACGTTCGTTCTAGGTAATGAATGATTCACATCTGCCTGCACAGTGAAAAGAAAATGAGAGGAAATGTTAACACGCCAGCGTGAAGTCATCAGTCACACGAACGGCTCCACGAACTGACAAAACAAAAGTACGAAAAACAAGAGGAAATGTAGATCACACGACTCTGGTATCTACAGGCATGACAAGCTCGGCTGCCAGTAGACTCATTTGTTCATGGCCTCATGTGGTCATGGAATCATGTCCCCAAAGACTCATGTGGCCTTGAACTTATGGGGCCATGGACTCTGTCCATGGTCTCACTATTCCATGAACTCAAGTTGCCATGGACTCATATACCCTTGACTAATGGAATAGGAAGCTGAGTAATTTTTTCTTAAAGCCTTACCTTACCTAGAATGTTTATATCAACCAGACCTTACTTATGATTAGAAGTAGGCAAACTATATTCAATCCAGCTTGATACCTCTACATACCGTATTCCTTTTAAGCTTATATAAGCTTTAGCAGGTTCTCTGCGTGTCGAAGTTCTTTTGTAACGATGAGGACTGAGCAAGGGGTTCAGGTACACGAATAACGACACGGTGATTAAGTACAGGCATGATGAGCTGGTTGAAGTGTTGCAAGGTGGCGATGGTGGTGGAGCAGATGCAGTTTGAGTCCCACTGGAGAGGTGCGTCGTGTGTAGGTCTCGTGTTGCAGTTACAGGAGAGATTGCGTTCCAAGTTCACGAGGTTCTGCTGCAGAAGGGAAAGCGAGTTACCAAGGTCCCTTAGCCTCGCTACTGGTGTAGGGGATGGGAGGCGGTTGAGGTTTTATGTTTCCTTAACTTGGATGGTATACGGAGGTTGCCATGCTGGAGAGAGAGGGGAGGCAGCGGAGGAGATCTTGTAGGAACTGCGGTAGAGGACGAAGTTCACGATGTCCCACAAGGCCCTTGTCTGCAGGGTAAGGACTCAGTGGCCTGGTGTGGTACCGTACCACTACTAACGATGGAGACGCCCCTCGGGGTTCTGGAGTCACAATGGCCAAGACTCTTCAGGCGCCAGCGGCGCACTTTTGGTCTGAGGCAAGTTCACTGCTTGACTGACTGCCTTCAGTGATGCCCGGAAAGATGGGTCGACCACGCCTTTAACGTTGTGAGGACGCGGTCGCGTAGTCCATTGCGTTCGGCCCGAGGGGGGAATCCTACAAGACTGTCGATAAGCTAGACCTCCCGTTGTGAAGGTCATTACCGTTCAGGTTCCTGGGCTATGGCTTTAAAGGTCACAAGAGGTTACTGTTTGTTGCTTGATGGTATAATGACAGCAGACTCTTTGCGTTGCCCTGGTGTGGCCGGGTTATGTCTGATTTCACCACCAAGGCCTTTTATACAGACACCGTAGCGTCTGATTAGTCGTATTCTAACCTAAAAGGGTATCATCTGCCATCGTGCTCAAGGATCGTACCGTCATGCTCAAGGATCGTATCGTCGTGCTCAAGGATCGTACGGTCGTGCTCAAGGATCGTACCGTCGTGCTCAAGGGGTTGCGTGTACGAAGCTTTGGTTCTGTACTCATCTAACTTAGAAACCTTACCCTGCGTGCAAGTTATACGTATGTCATATCATATATATATATATATATATATATATATATATATATATATATATATATATATATATATATATATATATATATATATATATATATGAGAACTCTGTAGTTGTATAGCTGAATAATTTAAGAAATGGATTCAAGTGTAATGTACTGCAGTTAGTAAATAAGCAAACTTTTCTAATTAATAAGTCAGTAATGGATTCAAGTACGATGCAGTATAGTAATAAAGATATATGTATATGTATATATATATGTATATCAACAAAGTTCTCTTATAGCAGGTGAGCACGTCATATATCATGTGTGTCTGCAGTAATAAAGATATTAAATACCAGTGAGACTGGTCGATAGAGTAGTAAAATATTGGGATTTATTGAGACCTTTAATGGTAATTTGAATTCCTGTACCCCTGGTTCTTTTATTCTAAGGACTGGAATGTGTTTACTTCCCCCAAACCTTAGAGATTTGCTTCCAGAGTGCTGTTCCTTTCCCCATCTCAGTATTGTCCATACTTCTCACCGTCCGTACCTTGCTATCCACACCTATCCTCACCGTCCGTACCTTGCTATCCACACCTATCCTCACCGTCCGTACCTTGTTATCCCCACCTATCCTCACCGTCCGTACCTTGCTATCCGCACCTATCCTCACCGTCCGTACCTTGCTATCCGCACCTATCCTCACCGTCCGTATCTTATTGTCCACACCTATCCTCACCGTCCGTACCTTGCTATCCACACCTATCCTCACCGTCCTTACCTTGTTCTCCACACCTATCCTCACCGTCCGTACCTTGTTATCCCCACCTATCCTCACCGTCCTTACCTTGCTATCCTCACCGTCCGTACCTTGCTATCCTATTTTCACATTAGCAACACAAACGTCTGTATTGATAGCAGTCTATAGTCTGGTCTCAGAGCCTTACAATTGCAGTAGGGATGGTGGACGGTGTAGACTCAGGTCACGGGACTCCTCTCTCTGGATCACGTTTTATGTTCATAGATTCAGTTCTTCGAGCAAGGGCCCTTCCTCTCCTGTAGTGTACCAGAAGTCTAATAGAGTATCTGGGTCTGGGATCGACAGTCGGCCCTATACTGGGGTTTACCTTAATTCATTAGACTTGCCCATTCCCAAGACTCATTCGCCAGGTCTGGTATCCTCCCAAAGTCATAAGACTTCTTGATTTTTTGTTTTCAAGTCGATCTTGTTCAGTGTCGTATGCGTGGAATGTGACGTAGAGTTTTAGTGTGGCGTCACTTGATGTTACCTTGGTCTCTCAAAGTCTTATTAACTTCTCAGTGATATGTATACTTGCTATACTGCTATTGACTCCGTCCAATATATTACTTTTTTCTATAATGAAACTATATTTTCCTTCTTTTTAAGGCAAAATCTTCTCTTTCTTTTCCTCCGCGCTTTGTTTGTTTACTTGTTGCGTTCTTCGCCGCGAAATACATGGCGCAAAAAAAAATTTCCATCCATATAAGAATATTGTCAGGTATTATTATTTTCTTCTGAATAAATGTTATTATTTTGTTTTGAATGAGTTTTTTTTTCATTTATTTATGTAATGATTTTAATATAATGAATGGTATGTCTGCTGAGTGTATGTTTCATTTTCTGAATGAGTGGTTTTCATTTTGAATGACTATTTCTTTGATGAATATTTTTTTCCTTGAGAATTTTTTTTCCCCTCTCTTCATTTCCTTACATTCTCCGGGGTTGTTCACTGACCCAAGCAAAACTGTTCTACCTCACTCTCACATCGCTTGTACTCCTGAGAGTTTGATGGTGTTTGTCATTATTTATATCGGGTTCTTGTGATAGTGAACATGTAAGAGAGGCTTCAGTCTGGCTTTCTGATGGTGACCATGCAAGACAGACTCCAGCTTGGCTCTGCTCTGTCTATATTTGATTGTAATTTACATATTAATACTCTATGCAAATATGGAATCAAATTCACGCTTTGGTCATTAGTACGAACCGACTCTCAGGATCAGCTAATTGATATATGATAATAAGGAAATGGAATCAGGATAGAGGTAGTACTAAATGAGAATGATGAGAAAATTAAAAGTAAGTAATTAATAAGCAACGTAATAGGAATAGTTGGGGTTTAAGATTTATAGACCATGCGAGAATAATTAAACCAATGTCCTCGGGTTTTATGATGTACTCAGTTAACATGTCTTTTGTTGCAGGTGAGACCCGGACAGCTGCAGCAGCAGCAAGCAACAACAACAACAACAACAACAACAACAACAAGAGCATAGTAAGGCTAGCACCCCCCCCATCACCATCATTCTCTTACCCATTTCTTTATTTTTTCCACAATTTTTTCACGTTGTTGCCACGTGTTTATATTGATCGTACTTCGTGTTTTCATATATTTTGTTTTCTTTGTCTTGTCTCTTTTTGTTGTTGTTGTTGTTTACGCTACCAACTCGGCTATGCTAACCCATAGCCGAGTAGTAGGCGTACCCAGGGGAGATACAAGAAAGAAATATAACACCTAGTGGATATACTTCGAAGAGACGTAGCTAGGACGCCATTTGGTCTGTGTGTGTGTGTGTGTGTGTGTGTGTGTGTGTGTGTGTGTGTGATTAATTAAAAATGTAGAGCAAAGAAAGGGTAAAGAAATTTACAAATGAATTAGATATTATATACCGTAAGATTATGGTGTATAGCGAAGGTATCGTGAGAGTTCATGGTACAGTCAGGTGTTTACGGTACGTGGAGATATAATGTATGGCGGAGCCACGCACCGAGGACATGGTGCTAATCGATGGCACTGTTGGCATAGAGTGAGGGCACAGTGAACAGCGCTGGTACCACGTAATGGAGAGAGGGGCGTTGTGTCTGGCGATGCTTTAGCGTACAGTAATGCTGGTACGTATGGAGAGGGTAGGAGACATAGGACAGTTACAGTGTATAGCAAGTGCAGGGGACATAGCACAGGCACAGTGTACAGCAGGTGTAGGGGGCATAGCGCCAATACAGTGTATAGCAAGTGTATGGGACGGACATAGCACCGGTACAGTGTACAGCAAGTGTAGGGGACATAGCAACGGTAAAAGGCATAAGGAGGGTCGGGAGACAGTACAGGTACAGTGTATAACGAGAGTGGGAAACATAAAACGCGATATAGTGTATAGCGCAGGTGGGGGGACATAGAATAAGTTACTGCGTATAGCGAGGTTTAGAGGACTCCACGGGTACAGTGTATAGCGAGGGTAGGGAACTGCACGGGTGCAGTGTATAGCGAGGGTAGGGGACTGCACGGGTGCAGTGTATAGCGAGGGTAGGGGACTGCACGGGTGCAGTGTATAGCGAGGGTAGGGAACTGCACGGGTACAGCGTATAGCGAGGGTGTTGTTGGCTTTGCACTACAGTGCGGTGCATGGCTGGGATGGAGACTCAGAAGTTTCTAAACAGAACATGAAGATCGTAACGTACAGCTGCAACATAGAACCAGACCACATGGAGCATAACTGGGAAATATCATAGCGAGGTCATAGGGACTTGGCGCTGTTATACAACCGTTGTAAACTAGATAGTGAAGAGGCAAATTATTTGTGTACGTGTGTGTGTGTGTGTGTGTTTGTATGGGGGTGGAGGGGGAGACTCTGCTGGTACGTGGGGTGTCGGCCACCTCTCCTCAACCCCCCCAACCCGTCGCTAGAACACCTTCAGAGACACATTGATTTTCCTCACAAAAGACCTGGGTTGAGACGAGTCGGTGTCATTGCCCCAGAATCAATTGGGAGTCTCTCTACTCTTCGTCTCTTGTTCCCCCCTTTTTTTTTTCATTCGTATCTTGACCATTTTTTTTTTTTTTTTTTTTGTATCTAAATGAAAGAGAGATTAGTAGTTCTGTATGCATGTCGAGCAAGACGATTTCTGAGGCCACCTCTTCTTCCTTATCCCTCCCTCCCTTCCTGTTCTGTGAGCATGTGTGTCCACAGATCACTTCAGGTGAGAGAGTAGAAAAAAAATAATGTTCCCACTTGGCAGAGTGGAGCATTGTCGTAGAAGTCTTCGTTGCCGCCCATTGTATGTGGTGAGGTAGCGGTGTGAAACATGCTAATTTGTACTCATGAAGTCGTGCCACTCCAAGTAGGGTGTGTGTGTGTGCGTGTAGAACTTTATATAACTGGTGTATCTAGGGTTAAACCCAGTGCCAGAGCACGTACGTTTACGGTAGCCCTGTAGTCTGTGGTGGTTCCTGTGGTCTACATCAGAACCCCCGGGGGAGCTTATACCAAGGTTCACATTCATTACTGAGGCCTGTGCATATCACTGTGACCTGTGCTCTGCTTCGGGTTTCATATTTCATGCTCGGAGGTCCTGTAGTCTGTCAGGGTCCAGTATTTTATTCCAAGAAGTTCCGTTGCCTGTATTGGATCCAGTATTTTATTCCAGGAAGTTCTGTTGCCTGTATTGGGTCCTGTATTTTATTCCAAGAAGTTCTGTTGCCTGTATTGGGTCCTGTATTTTATTCCAGGAAGCTCTGTTGCCTGTATTGGGTCCTGTATTTTATTCCAAGAAGTTCTGTTGCCTGTATTGGGTCCTGTATTTTATTCCAGGAAGTTCTGTTGCCTGTATTGGGTCCCGTATTTTATTCCAGGAATTTCTGTAGGCTGTACCGGGTCGTGTACACTGCACCAATAAGTTTTGTAGGCTGTACCGGGTCGTGTACGCTATACCAGTAAGTTTTGTAGTCTGTACCGGGTCGTGTACTTTATGCTAGTAATTGCTGTAGTCTGTACCATATCCTGTCCAGTGTATATTGTACCGGGTCCTGTCATTTTTTTCACTGGCTCCTTCAGTTTCTTCTGCCGTCTGTACTAGTCTTGACATCTCCTGAAGTGCTGGTTCACGTTGCAGCCATCACGGTTCCGAGAGAGAGAGAGAGAGAGAGAGAGAGAGAGAGAGAGAGAGAGAGAGAGAGAGAGAGAGAGAGGGGAGAGAGTATGTACCTACGAGTACGGACGACGGGATTTTGCCATGAAGGCAGGGCTAACGCGAAACGCTCACTACACGTCTTCTTTGATGAATAAGACCATTCTTCTCAGCTGCCTCCTGCATTACATAATTATCCAGAGAGAGAGAGAGAGAGAGAGAGAGAGAGAGAGAGAGAGAGAGAGAGAGAGAATGTGCGTTTGTTTGTTTGTTTGTGTAATAACCTATATGTGTGGTGCGGATGGGAGTTGTACCTTCGTGGGCCCATGTCTCATCAAGTTTTCTATCATAATATTTTTTCTAACCATCTGTATGTTGTCCGCATTCACAGTCTCATCACTCAGCGTATTCCACTCCTAATCTGCTCGTGTACAATGACAGTATTTCTTCCCTTTGTTGCATTTCATGTTATGACCAATTTAGTTTAAAAACGTAAGGTTAATGATCAAGTCGCCCTTTACTCTTCTTTTTCCATGGTGGACAAATTTAGGGATTCTAGCCGCTCACTGTAACTCACCAACCTTAATTCTGGAACCATGTGTAATGCCCTCCTCTGGACCTTCTCTAGCAACTCTTTATGATCATATAAGAGCGGTGACCAAACTTTAAATGTATATTCTTGTTTTGGCTTAACACACGAAGTGAACAGTTTGTTGAATATGTCCTCCTGTCTGTGATTATCGTATTTGCCAGTTGACACTTTATCTCGTTTTATGATAGTTCTGAGGTCGATCTCTGACGACAGGTCAGGTAGAATGTCGACTCGTAGTTCCTTCTCTCACACACACATATACCTGCAGCTCATTTTCTGTGGGATGATCTTCGTATCTCGGCCTTCTTTCACCATGTCCCCATGTTCATTAGTTCGGATTTTACTCGGGTTGAATTTAGTGAACCATGTACTGGATAAGCTTTGGAATTTGCCTAGGCCCCCTCTTGTAAGTTGTATGGGTCCTCGCCGCACTACACTTGCTATATGACCTTGGTAGCACCCATTAACATGCTCAGGCAGGAGTCCACTTCTTCTGGCAAGTCATTTGTATGGATAAAGAAGAGCAATGGTCTCGGAAGTTATCACTGCAGCACGCTGACCACCCCCAACCTATTTCGAAAAGGCTTCCCTGACGAACGTCCTTCCATTAAGGTGATGTTTCGTCCATCTCAGGAACCTGCCCTTTATTCTACCAGTCTACTGTGCTGCGGGAGAGTATCGGATGCTCTCTGGCGGTCCAAATACACAATATTCAACCATCCTTCTCTCTTGTATATGTTTTGTGTAGATGTGTATTTTGTGTGTATGTTTGTGTATATACATTTATGTGGATGTTTTGTGTGTATGTGTATTTTGTGTGTATGTTTGTGTATATATATACATGTATGTGGATGTCCTTTTGTGTTCATATGTCTGTCTTTGTGTTCGTACGTCTGTGTGTAAGTATATGTGAAATAACAATGAAATACGGAATTCAGGCAACCACTCGGCTGAAAATGTACAGTTGAGGAATGACATCACTGGGGGTGTCATAGTAATAACTAGTTGATGAATTACAAAAGAGCTTAAGATCAAGTTGGGGCTGAATACTTCTACGCTTTGGATACCACATGTGTAACGCTTTGGATACCACATGTGTAACGCTTTGGATACCACATGTGCAAAGCCTCCCTGCATAGCACAGGAAGTTTCACAGAGCAAATTTTATAGTTTATATATAATACATTTAGTGGTGATTAGTGATGTGAATTTACATATCGATTGCATTGCAATTATATTGTGTTGACGTACATTTCGTATTTAATGGTTAAGATTAAGGGATGAATATTATCACGTTGGCTGTCTTGCAGTGATACAGTAGTTGACGTACACATAACTATGGGGAGATTAAGTTATTTTCTTGTTAATGCTGTGCACTTGTTCGTGGGGCATTCACAGTAGTAGGTATTGTATGTGTACGAGCGCTGGTTGGTACAGGGTGACTGTGGTAACGGACGTTGCTGGTGCTGGGTCACGACTACAAGGGGTCGCTGTGGTCAGCTGGGTCACGACTTCAAGTGTCGCTGTGGTCAGCTGGGTCACGACTTCAAGGGGTCGCTGTGGTCAGCTGGATCACAACCTCAAGGGGTCGCTGTGGTCAGCTGGATCACAACCTCAAGGGGTCGCTGTGGTCAGCTGGGTCACGACTTCAAGGGGTCGCTGTGGTCAGCTGGGTCACAACCTCAAGGGGTCGCTGTGGTCAGCTGGATCACAACTTCAAAGGGTCGCTGTGGTCAGCTGGGTCACAACTTCAAAGGGTCGCTGTGGTCAGCTGGGTCACGACTTCAAGGAATCGCTGTGGTCAACTGGGTCACGACTTCAAGGGGTCGCTGTGGTCAACTGGGTCACAACTTCAAGGGGTCGCTGTGGTCAGCTGGGTCACAACTTCAAGGGGTCGCTGTGGTCATCTGGGTCACAACTTCAAGAGGTCGCTGTGGTCAGCTGGGTCACAACATCAAGGGGTCGCTGTGGTCAGCTGGGTCACGACTTCAAGGGGTCGCTGTGGTCAGCTGGGTCACGACTTCAAGGGGTCGCTGTGGTCAGCTGGGTCACAACATCAAGGGGTCGCTGTGGTCAGCTGGGTCACAGCATCAAGGGGTCGCTGTGGTCAGCTGGGTCACAACTTCAAGGGGTCGCTATGGTGAGCTGGGTCACAACATCAAGGGGTCGCTGTGGTCAGCTGGGTCACAACTTCAAGGGGTCGCTGTGGTCAACTGGGTCACAACATCAAGGGGTCGCTGTGGTCAACTGGGTCACAACTTCAAGGGGTCGCTGTGGTCAGCTGGGTCACGACTTCAAGGGGTCGCTGTGGTCAGCTGGGTCACGACTTCAAGGGGTCGCTGTGGTCAGCTGGGTCACAACTTCAAGGGGTCGCTGTGGTCAGCTGGGTCACGACTTCAAGGGGTCGCTGTGGTCAGCTGGGTCACAACTTCAAGGGGTCGCTGTGGTCAGCTGGGTCACAACTTCAAGGGGTCGCTGTGGTCAGCTGGGTCACAACTTCAAGGGTCGGAGGACCGAGGAATATGCCCGTGTCGCGTTGTTTACACTGAGACGTCCACAGCTCTGGCATAGGCCTCTCGAGAGACCGTCTCTGGTTCACTGTAAAGGTATCTAACTTGCACATCTCTTTCACCGTCACATTCATTGGAGGTAGACACTCACGTCTGAAGATGGCAGGTGCAATCAGGTGTAATCCCAGTATCAAACTGTGAGAGAGAGAGAGAGAGAGAGAGAGAGAGAGAGAGAGAGAGAGAGAGAGAGAGAGAGAGAGAGAGAGAGAGAGAGGTCAGGTCGACATGGTGACCTGCAGGCGGCCCGAGAGCGCTACTGGCACACACACCACCTCATCAAGGGTTGGACGAGCAGTGTGTGTGTGTGTGTGGCCATGATTCTGTTGGAGCATTTGTATTTATAGCCATAACCATGTGAAATGAACCGTGTGATTGAGTAGTGAAGAGAAAGTCACCCATGTCTGAAAATTCCCTTTCTTGATAAGTGATATACATATATATAAGACGATGCAACAAGCGGTGTTCAAGCGGCCATCCAGTGTAAGAAGCGGGGGAAGTATCTGTGTTTGAAGCACGAGTATGTGAACCTCAGGAGAAGCAGACTGTGTTATTACAGAGAATAGGAGACTGAATGTACGGAGGGCAACATGACACAGACGATTTTGACTGAGATGAATGACACAGTTGTTGAATACCATCACAACATTAACGTAATGAGAGGTGTTCAACTTGAACGAAAGATTATTATTGCAGTTAAAGTTATTTTGACAGGGAACGAAACACAAGTAGATATATTCATATATTTTGAAACAGGTGATGAATATCTAAAATTCTCTATTTGAATATAAAGAAAGACTGTTTATTAGAAGGAGCGCACTGAGTGTGAGGTTGGAATAAAAAGGAAAAACAAGGTATTAAAAGTTCAGCGTGGTTAAAAGAAGGGTCAACACTAGGGGCCCCGAGGCTGTGAAAGGTATATCTATTCATACCAGGTACCTTGAATGCCAGGTACCTTGAGTGCCAGGTACCTTGAGCACTGGGTATCTCTTGAGTGCCAACCGGTTGAAAAATTCAGGTCCACGGTGGAGGAATGTCTACAGAGGAGAACCTGATCAAGCAGGCTGCAGTGATTACGTACGCCCTGCGGGTGGCACCTTCAAACAGCATGGCTAATCAAAGCAAGAACACTGCGGCTATACACCCTAGACTCCACCGTGAATGGGAGACTTACGTCTCTCTCTCTCTCTCTCTCTCTCTCTCTCTCTCTCTCTCTCTCTCTCTCTCTCTCTCTCTCACACACACACACACACACACACACACACACACAAACAAAACAGAAATTGATAGATACAAGGTGTCCAGAAGGCAGGTGATGACGGCTGCTCTGGTAATGAAGATAATCAGTAAAGGTAATAAAGGTGTATTATTATTATTATTATTATTATTATTATTATTATTATTATTATTATTGTTATCATCATTATTATTATCATTATTATTATTATTATTATTATTATTATTATTATTATTATTATTATTATGTAATTTAACTGTTTCATACATCATGGCGAATTTGGGGATTTTAAGTCTTGGAGTCAGTTAAATTTAGGCAATCACAAGACTGGTTTCCTCTGTACCAGTCCTCCTGCAGATGATTACTGCTCAAGGTAATGACGCTACTTTTATGAGGATATCATTTCATTTTTTCCTAAGCCCATTTTTTTTTTTTTTTTTTCATGAGTAGGAGGAGGACCACATAAGACCCGAATTCAGAGTACTTTGAGTTTAGTTAACGTAAGCACACCTGTGCCTGGGATGCTGTAGGTTACGTTACTCTCTGGTTAGGTTAGTTTAGGTTAGGTTGGGTTAGGTTAGGTTTGGTTTGGTTTGTTAGGTTTGTTTTGGTTTGTTCGGTTAGGTTAGGTTAGTTCGGTAAGGTTAGGTTTGTTCGGTTAAGTTAGTTTTGTTACATTTGATTTAGTTTCGTTCACAAAAAATCTTCCGGTATTTTTTTGGTGTCTTTCGAATGAATTCGACCTTCATGTCTGTCTCAGATTACTACTTTGCGTGGTTCCCCCACCACCCTTAATTATCGTTGGATACAGAGTGGGGGTGGAGGAAGGGGAGAGATCTCAAAAGCCAGTGATCTGCGGTGCGAGTGAAGGTCAGAGGCGTGCGAAACGCATCAAAAACCATTCCGGGGGTAAAAATGTAATTTCATCTGCCAAACAGGTGGGTGTCCGAGACGGTAATTGTACTGTACTATCATCATCATTGGGTGAAAAGAATGTACAGGAATTAGACGTTGGTGGATGGCATATAACAAATGCACCCGTGCTGGATATAGTTCTTCATAGACGTCGTATACCAGAGGAATAAAAGAAAACGGCCGATTATAAGGAAGGACACTAAAGGAATATGAAATTTTAAGGCTTGGTAGATATGAGTGACACTAGGAATGGCAGTGAGCACGGGATGTAGGAAGAGGGTCTTGAGGTATATACAGAATACCTTGTCTGTATGGTAGGATCACCAGAAGAGGATGCTGTAGAGGGGAGCATCGTTTCCGAGGTTCTTATCTCCCATGATCACTTTTAATTGAGACCTTAAACTTGCTCGAGGATTGTTGCATAATTCTCAAAGGAGCCTTGTGGAAATTGACCTAGCCCCGATCGCAACTACTCTGCCTGAGTCAGCACATGAGGAAAGAGTTGAAAGGGAATTGAGGTATTACATTTATGGCAATAATTTAGTAATAGTCTTATTTGGCCATCCATGAATAGGCCGTTTTGATAACTGTTTCCCTACACCTCGAAGCTTTGGAGCTCCCCACCCTCTCGTGTCTCTTCCAGTATCTATGACCTATTTCAAAAGACAGGTTTTTCACTTTCCAAAATTCTCAAAGCTTTCCTTTGTTTCTTCTTTTGCCCTTTTATAATCCTCTGTATAATTCATTTAAAGCCCAGCCTTGATGTAGACTTCTGTCCGTGAGTGGAGCCTCCAATGGTAGAAAAAAAAAGAAGAGAAATGGAATGATTACGAGTAAATAACGGAGAAACTTGATTATTGATCAAGGATGATAAACATACAGGTGCTTCGTATGTAGATGAGCACCGGGTGTAATGGAAAATGAATATGTAACCAACTGTGTGATCGAAGATAATTCGGTTTGTTATCAATTTTGTGATAACAAAAACATCGATTTGTAATCAACTTTGAGACTGAGTCGAGATCTCAACGTGTTGCCAAGTGTGTGATCAAAGTCAGTACTTCAGTATGTTAGCAAGTGTTTGAACAGAGTAACCTCATCAAATGTGTGATAAGAGAAAAATTCAATTTGAGCGTCGCATGTAAAACCATTATGTTAGTAATCCAGACACAGCGATGCAATAATAACTCCTCAAGGCCTCTCAGGGTGTTGACATACAAAGTCTGTCATTCTCTACTTGTGAATGCATAATTACTGGTATGATATATTGAAAAGAATGATCAATGATGTACTTAGGAGAAACGACAATGAAAATGGAGAGAGAATAATCCTGAACTGAATACAGGTTCTCTCAGAAGGGATTGAATCTCAAGCTTTGTCACCCGCGCCTAAGAGGTCATTCATGACTTGTTTTGTGACACGTCCTGGTATGTGTGTGATCTAGACTTTGTTTACTTCACTTTGTGTGTGTGTGTGTGTGTGTGTATAACACATGTGAGGAGGGTGTAGTGCACCCCTGAGGAGTCAGAGGTTGTAAGATAGACCTGTCTGCTGTTGTTTGCTGATAACACGGAAATGGTGGCAGATTCGAGTGAGAAATTCCATAAGGCAGTGACTGAGGTTGGAATTGTGTATGAAAGGAGAAAGTTTAGAGTGAATTTGGATTAAAGCAACAAGGTTATTAAGTTTAGCAATGCAGAGGGAGAGGTTAGGTGGGGTGTGAGTCTGAATAGAGAAAACTTGGAGGATGCGAAGTGTTTTTTGCATACCTAGGAGGGGACATGGCAGCAAATGGAACCATGGAAGCAGAAGTGAGTCATAGGATGGGTAACAGTGTAGACGTTCTGAGAGCTTTGAAGAACGTGTGGAAAAAGATCGTTATGTTGGAGAACAAAAATGGGAATGTTTGAAGGTAGTATGATAATCCCACTGATGTATGGATACGAGGCATGGGCTATAGATGAGGGTGGATATGTTGAAAATGAAATGATTGAGAACAATATGTGGTGTGAGCTGGTTTGATTGTGTAAATAATGAAAGGGTAAAAGAGATGTGTGGTAATATAAAGAGTGTGGTTGAGAGAGCTGGAGAGGGTGAGATGAAATGGTTTGGAAATATGGAGAGATTGAGCGAGAAAACAAAAAGGAGAAGGGGTAGACTAAATGAGAGATGGAAGGACGGAGTGAAAATGTTTTTGGGTACTCGGGTCTTAAACGCGCAAGAGGGTGAAAGCCGTGCACGAGATAGAGTGAGTTAAATCTGGTATATAGTGGACGACGTGCTGCTAAAAGGCTAAATCAAAGCATATGAGGCAGCCGGGAGAACATTGTAAAGGTCTTTGGGGCCTGGTTGTGAAGAGGGGTCTGTGGTTTTGGTGCATTACATATGACAGAGAAAGAATGTATGTGAGCCATTGAGGCCTTCTCATCATCTGTTTACTCGCTAACGCAGGAAACGGAGAACAAGTATGAAAGAAATGATATATATATATATATATATATATATATATATATATATATATATATATATATATATATATATATATATATATATATATGTATATACATATATATATATATATATATATATATATATATATATATATATATATATATATATATATTTTTTTTTTTTTTTTTTTTTTTTCAAATTATTCGCCATTTCCCGCATTAGCGAGGTAGCGTTAAGAACAGAGGACTGGGCCTTTTTCGGAATATCCTCACCTGGCCCCCTCTGTTCCTTCTTTTGGAAAATAAAAAAAAAAAAAAAAAACGAGAGGGGAGGATTTCCAGCCCCCCGCTCCCTCCCTTTTAGTCGCCTTCTACGACACGCAGGGAATACGTGGGAAGAGCCAAAACATCCAGGTTCCTTTCCTCAAACATACTACCTATCTCTCCTTTTTTCACATCTTGGTTACATCCACAGAGCATCAGATTGGGGAAGAGCAGTGTGGTTTCAGAAGTGGTAGAGGATGTGTGGATCAGGTGTTTGCTTTGAAGAATGTATGTGAGAAATACTTAGAAAAGCAAATGGATTTGTATGTAGCATTTATGGATGTGGAGAAGGCATATGATAGAGTTGATAGAGATTCTCTGTGGAAGGTATTAAGAATATATGGTGTGGGAGGCAAGTTGTTAGAAGCAGTGAAAAGTTTTTATCGAGGATGTAAGGCATGTGTACGTGTAGGAAGAGAGGAAAGTGATTGGTTCTCAGTGAATGTCGGTTTGCGGCAGGGGTGTGTGATGTCTCCATGGTTGTTTAATTTGTTTATGGATGGGGTTGTTAGGGAGGTGAATGCAAGAGTTTTGGAAAGAGGGGCAAGTATGAAGTCTGTTGGGGATGAGAGAGCTTGGGAAGTGAGTCAGTTGTTGTTCGCTGATGATACAGCGCTGGTGGCTGATTCATGTGAGAAACTGCAGAAGCTGGTGACTGAGTTTGGTAAAGTGTGTGAAAGAAGAAAGTTAAGAGTAAATGTGAATAAGAGCAAGGTTATTAGGTACAGTAGGGTTGAGGGTCAATTCAATTGGGAGGTGAGGTTGAATGGAGAAAAACTGAAGGAAGTGAAGTGTTTTAGATATCTGGGAGTGGATCTGGCAGCGGATGGAACCATGGAAGCGGAAGTGGATCATAGGGTGGGGGAGGGGGCGAAAATTCTGGGAGCCTTGAAGAATGTGTGGAAGTCGAGAACATTATCTCGGAAAGCAAAAATGGGTATGTTTGAAGGAATAGTGGTTCCAACAATGTTGTATGGTTGCGAGGCGTGGACTATGGATAGAGTTGTGCGCAGGAGGATGGATGTGCTGGAAATGAGATGTTTGAGGACAATGTGTGGTGTGAGGTGGTTTGATCGAGTAAGTAACGTAAGGGTAAGAGAGATGTGTGGAAATAAAAAGAGCGTGGTTGAGAGAGCAGAAGAGGGTGTTTTGAAATGGTTTGGTCACATGGAGAGAATGAGTGAGGAAAGATTGACCAAGAGGATATATGTGTCGGAGGTGGAGGGAACGAGGAGAAGAGGGAGACCAAATTGGAGGTGGAAAGATGGAGTGAAAAAGATTTTGTGTGATCGGGGCCTGAACATGCAGGAGGGTGAAAGGAGGGCAAAGAATAGAGTGAATTGGAGCGATGTGGTATACCGGGGTTGACGTGCTGTCAGTGGATTGAATCAAGGCATGTGTATGGGGGTGGGTTGGGCCATTTCTTTCGTCTGTTTCCTTGCGCTACCTCGCAAACGCGGGAGACAGCGACAAAGCAAAAAAAAAAAAAAAGAAAAAAAAAATTATATATATATATATATATATATATATATATATATATATATATATATATATATATATGGGAACGGGGGGCTGGAAATCCTCCCCTCTCGTTTTTTTTTAATTTTTCCAAAAGAAGGAACAGAGAACGAGGCCAGGTAAGGATATTCTCTCAGAGGCCCAGTTCTCTGTTCTTAACGCTACCTTGCTAACGCGAGAAATGGCGAATAGTATGAAAGAAAGATATATATATATATATATATATATATATATATATATATATATATATATATATATATGCAGAACCTTCACTTCACCGTGAAGAGGTATATGCACAATCATTACTGGAAAGAGAAAATAAGAATAGTGATTACTTTCGTTTATTGCATCTTCAGACAGAGAATGTAGTAAATATATATATATATATATATATATATATATATATATATATATATATATATATATATATATATATATACACACGATAAAGTACTAACTCCTGCATGAAACTTGGTTTGGGTGGTGATATTGAACGGAAACCTACCTACAAGCTGGAGGTACGAAGATCGCATTCTCATTACACATCCCTCTGTCTGTCTGGCACTTGTGAAGTGAGTAGTGCTGTGAGCGCAGTGCGTTATGGTGTGCTACACAAATAAGCGCCCCTCATAAGACATGTTCTTATGGGAACTGTGAATACGACTGACCCGATTGATATACATACTCAGGTAAGTGTATGTTTAAGTGCTTAATTGTACAGCATGAGGAGGGAGTTCTATATTTGTGGGGACCCCGTCTCTTGAGCTTTCTTTCTTTGTCTCGAGGTTTTACCTTTAAGACAGGACTGGCACATAGAGCTAACTGCAAAAGAATATAAAGGTTTACGGAATTCAGAAGGAATAGTCTTAGAAGGCGCGAGTCGAGTTGTTGTGCGTGAAATGGAGAGAAATTGTGTATTATTGAGGATTGACTTGCCAGCAACCAACGTGTATGTGACACAGAAAAAAAGGGCGACACCCAAGGTCATGGAGGGAAACTAGACAGCCACCGTAGCTGTCGTCACTAACCCAGCTCTGTACCCAGGAGACAGTACCTCTCTGGTGCGTGTGTGTGTGTTTGTGCTCGAACTAGACATGCAGTTGGTGAGGGGCTTTAGCGAATTACGTAATATATATATATATATATATATATATATATATATATATACATATGAAATAGTCGTGGTGTTGCCCAAGAGGGCTCCTGCTGCCCTAGGCTGTGCTACTTCCAGTGGAAGGAGAATGTGGCTTCCTTCGGAGTGTGAATTTCTTGATGAGACTGTACCTCTCTCTCTCTCTCTCTCTCTCTCTCTCTCTCTCTCTCTCTCTCTCTCTCTCTCTCTCTCTCTCTCTCTCTCTTTCTTTCTCTCTCTCTCTCTCTCTCTCTCTCTCTCTCTCTCTCTCTCTCTCTCTCTCTGTATATATACATGGAGAGAATGAGTGAGGAAAGATTGACCAAGAGGATATATGTGTCGGAGGTGGAGGGAACGAGGAGAAGTGGGAGACCAAATTGGAGGTGGAAAGATGGAGTGAAAAAGATTTTGAGTGATCGGGGCCTGAACATGCAGGAGGATGAAAGGCGGGCAATGAATAGAGTGAATTGGATCGATGTGGTATACTGGGGTCGACGTGCTGTCAATGGATTGAATTTGGGCATGTGAAGCGTCTGGGGTAAACCATGGAAAGTTCTGTGGGGCCTGGATGTGGAAAGGGAGCTGTGGTTTCGGGCATTATTGCATGACAGCTAGAGACTGAGTGTGAACAAATGGGGCCTTTGTTGTCTTTTCCTAGTGCTACCTCGCATACATGAGGGGGGAGGGGGATGTTATTCCACGTGTGGCGATGGGAATGAATAAAGGCAGACAGTGTGAATTGTGTGCATGTGTATACATGTATGTGTCTGTGTGAATATATATATATATATATATATATATATATATATATATATATATATATATATATATATATATATATATGTGTATATTGAGATGTATGGGTATGTATATTTGCGTGTGTGGACGTGTATGTATATACATGTGTATGGGGGTGGGTTGGGCCATTTCTTTCCTCTGTTTCTTTGCGCTACCTCGCAAACGCGGGAGACAGCGACAAAGCTAAAGCAATATATATATATATATATATATATATATATATATATATATATATATATATATATATATATATATATATGAATATATATATATATATATATATATATATATATATATGAATATATATATATATATATATATATATATATATATATATATATATATATATATATGAATATATATATATATATATATATATATATATATATATATATATATATATATATATATATATATATATATAAAGAGAGAGAGAGAGAGAGAGAGAGAGAGAGAGAGAGAGAGAGAGAGCAGCGTTTCGTTCTCTTCATAAGATCAGTTGAAAACTAGGAAAAAACTGTTGATTTATAGCTCTGCAAGTGTGCCCAGAGCCCAGCTGTTAACACATAAGTACATGTGTGCTGCTTTGCCACTTAACATGCGCTGTTGTTGCCTCTGTTCTTACTGTTATTGCCAGCGTTGTGGCAGCGCGTTGTGGCTTAGTGTATCGCTGTGGTCTTGTTGGTTAGGGTAGTAATGTTGTCATTTGGTTTAGGGTAGTGCTGTAGTCTTGTGTCTTGCAAAACAGGGGATTTATTGTGTTACCTTTGTCTGATTAATTTATGATAATATAAACCCATTGTATTTATATTCATGCATTTTTTTGTGGATGTATGCACGTGCAGGTGTAATGTATATATGTATATGTATATATATCATTACCTATTTGAACTGTTTGTGGAGGGCGTTTTACGCACCTGGGAGCCCCGTCCCATGAATATTCTCTGCTGTTGCACAACCTTTAAAACCTCTTAGTGCTGTGTGCATTCACCACAACCTTATTCACCGTATGCCATTTAACCACCACTCTTATACTGTGTAAGTACTTCTTTGCTTTTTTTTATTATTTTCCTGATTAATTTCATATCATTCCCCCCTCCCTGGTTGTTCTGTCTTTACATCTTTCGAGGAACTGTTTGCAGTCTACGTTGCGATCACGTCATCCCCAACTGTTCTCCATGATGAGACTGTATTCCTTTCCGTTTATTGACGATGTTACAACTTCGCCACAAGTGACCACATTCAGGCGGAGTTCAGACTAGAAAAAGACTTCCTTAGTGACCTCTGCATACTATTTATCCATTCCCCACCCTCAACTACTACTCACTTGCCTGGTCGCCCATCCTGTCAATAACAAGTTTAAAAGATTCGCAAACCATATATGACAAAACACTCATAATAGTGACTGTCTCTCTAGCTACCACAAACATTCATCATCATATTCGCAACGAAGTAGGTGTACTTCCATCTCCGGTCTGTAGACGCAGCGAGGAAGTAGCCAGACGCACGATGACCAACCCCCATACACAGTTGCCGGTAATTCATCCACTTCCTTAGCAGGGTAGAAACTGCTGGCTGCGGGGGTGAAATGTTTTCGGGAAAATATTTCATTGTCGCAAGCGGGAAGACTGTGCCGCTAATATGGACGGTACGGTGAGACAAATTAGTAGGATGAGTAATTGTACCACCTAACAATGCCATCTGCCGTCCAGGGTTCTGGTTACCAAGGAGGGAGAGAGTTGTGGTGGTGAGGGAGGGTAAGATAAGCAGGGAAGGAGAGGATGGTGATGATGGGGAAAGGTGTATTGGACGTGGAGGAAGGACATAGTGGTCGTAAGGAAGGCTGTGATAGCCAGAGAGGGAGTGATGGTGATGAGGGAGTGGTATGATGGCCAAGGTTGAAGGGCATGATACAGGTGAGGGGGGACGTGATAGCCTTCCGTAAGAGCAGCCAGACGAGGGTCGGAGAGCCCGAATCTGCTTGTATAGATAAAAAGAAAATAGGATGACAGTCTGCTGATTACTGATGATGTTCGCAGTGGTTAACATGGGGCTGTTCACACTGCGATCTATGAGGGCTTTTCTATGAGTTCGCTGAGATGGCACGGGCAACTGAAGTCCCTAATCAATGCCATCCCCTTAATGCAATATATATATATATATATATATATATATATATATATATATATATATATATATATATATATATATATATATTTATGTGTGTGTGTGTGTGTGTGTGTGTATGATATCCTAATCTGGGTACCCATTTTATCGACCAAATCCTTAGGGAAAGATGAACAGCAAGGTTGACTGTGGGCCGACTACAGCAAGCAGGAGTCGAACCTATGCGCCCAACCTTAGAGCCCTTGAATATGTCAAGGTCAGCAGCGCTAACCACGACACCACGGAGGTCCGTGGTTTACGGGCTTAATGCTGTTTTTCTGTTGCCGAACTTGCCACTCGGGGACGAGGGGTGAGGGTGGCAGGAGGTGACGGTGGAAGGGAACTACAGTAGTTTCTTCCTCAACTGCCGGATGAGGTCCAGGTGATTGCTGGAATAGAACCAGGAATTTGAATGTCTTGAGCCCCTTTTTATAGGTGGCAGAGGGAGTAAGGATGGTCGTACATGTCCTTTTCTGCACCTTCTGTGTCCCTGCTGTGTGGTGGGCTGGGAGAAAGACCAGACGGGGAGGGTATAGCAAGTTGGAGAAGCATGAGACTTAGGTGAATATATTTTGGGTTTATATGTAGGCAGTCTAAGTGTCCTGAGTCAACGAGGTATGTAGAGACGGTACGAAGTAGATTCGATGGTGTTGCTGACATGGTCCTTCAAACATGGTTTATCGCCCATAGCGATAACAAGACGCTAAGTAAAGGGAACTAAGTTGAGAAGACTGTGTGTGTGTGTGTGTGTGTGTGTGTATGAGAGAGAGAGAGAGAGAGAGAGAGAGAGAGAGAGAGAGAGAGAGAGAGAGAGAGAGAGTTTCCTATGTATGTGTGTGTTGCGAGGAGAGAGTTTTACACTCGTTTGTGTAATTAACTCTTCGTACTGGACGGAGAGAGAATGTCATTCGTGGGCCCCCGTCTCTTCTGAACCATTTGTACTGTCATAGAACACTCTACACTTGTGAATGCTGTCTCTATTGATATTTCCTCGTTCATTCTATTGCATTCATCCACCACTGTTGCACTGTATTGATACTTCTTTGCATCTGTTTTTTCCCTAACAAATGTCTTTCTTAATTTTGTTAGGTTCTCTGGTTATTCTGTTCCTACATGTTTCGTAGAAGTAGAGACGGTACACCATCGTGTGACACTGTCTGTGTCATCAGTTTGGTTTAAAACTTAAAGGTCGTGATCAGGTCACCCCTCAATTTTACTATCTCTCATGATGGGCAGAATTTAACCCCTCAGTCTCTCCTTGTAATTCGTCTCTCTTAATTTTGGTACCATCTGTGTTGGCCTCCTTTGGGCCTTCTGCGTTAGCTCTATTTGCATCTCGAGGTACGATGACCAGACATGAGAACTATATGCTGGTTGTGGCCTCACGTCCTGCAGGACTTGACTAGCTAGTTAAATATCTCCTTATCCATGAACTTGAATGGGATTCAGATGAGTTCAGCTCGCAAATGACCCTTACTCACCTCATGAGGTGGTACTCAGACGCCAGGTTAGGGACGATGTCGACCCCGGAGTCTCTCTCTCACACACAGATAAGTGCAGCTCACCTCCATATCGAGGCGTGCCTTCACTGTGACCCACCCTCAGTTCACTCAGGTTAAATGTCATCAACCATGTCCCACACCAGCCTTGGTGTCTTTGTGATCACTATTTTTGTGGTACGGGGGAAGCGTTTTACACTCGTGTTGTCTTGTCTCTTCTTCCATAAATGTACCTATGTTTTTGCGTGTGTGTGTGTGTGTGTGTGTGTGTGTGTGTGTGCTTGTGAGTTTATATTTGGATCTGAACGTTGGTGTGTGTGCGTTTGCATTTGAGCTTTGTATGCTTTCATTATATGTATATTTTCATGTGTGCTCGTTTTTCTGTTCTTGTCCGTGTTTGACCCCATTCACGTCTCTGCACCTCTGTGTATATTCGTAAGAGAAACCATCGTTCGTGTTGTGTTTGAATAAACTGTACACTTGCAACAGCACGTTTGTCTTTCAGGTAAGAACGCGGGGAATTGTGTAATTATGAAATAATGACGTTAGAGAACATTGCTGGTGGCTACAGTATGATGGGTCGTTCAAGGTCATCTATGGCTAAATCTGTTAATTACACCAGCTCTATTTGATTTCCTTCCTGGGAGTCTTACACGTGAGTGAGGCAAGGAAGGAAGGTAAACTGACTAATTTATGCACAGGTGTTATGCTCAGTCTTTGTTCTGAGTTCGCTTGTGTTCCCTGGTGGAACATCGCGCACAGGTGTGTGTCTCTGCCTCAAGTGTTTGTTCATAAATTATTGTGGGGTGTCTGAAGTGTGTGTGTGTGTGTGTGTGTGTGTGTGTGTGTGTGTGTGTGTGTGTGTGTGTGTGTGTGTGTGTGTGTGCGATTATCTACTTGTAATTATCTGTTTATACTGTGTACGGGGAGGGAGTTTTACACTCGTGGGGCCCTCGTCTCTTGTACACTCTCATTATCGTGCACCCTTTGAAATTTATGTATGCTGTCTGTACTTACTACATCACTACATCCTCTGTCAGTTTGTCATTCATCCCCCACTCTTATACAGTGAAAGTACCTCTGTAAACATTTTTTTTTTTACACAATATTTCACAATTTCGTGATATATTCTCTATTTTATTCATGTCTTTCGAAGAAGTGTTTATTGTCACGTCATCATTATGGTTTAAAAACGTAAAGCATGTGATCAGGTCACCCCTCACTCTTCTCTCGTCCGTGGTGGGCCAGTGTAGGGACTCTAGCCTATCCCTGTAACTCGCGTCTCTTAATTCTGGTACCATCTTTGTTGCTCTCCTGTGCGGTGACCAAACTTGAGAACCATATTCTAGTTTCGGCCTAGCATAGAATGTAAACAGCTTGCCGAATATTTCCATATATCAGAATGATATTCTAACATTTGCCAGGAGAGAGTTTGTCACCTTTACAATCCGCCTTATGTGAGACTATGGCGGCAGGATGGGGACTGTCAACTCCAAAGACCCTCTGACATGAAGGTTCCTGCACCATATACTTCATGCAGTCTTTTCACCGCGTATCATCCTCATTACTTGGTAATAATAAAGCCTGAACTTCATAGACCGTGGATCGAACTAACTTTGGAGTCTGTCTAGGTCCCCTTGTAAGTTGATGCAATCCTTCCCTCTTTTTACTTCCCTCATTTAAGTCAGCATCATCAGCAAGCATTTACAGGTAGAAGTCCATGTCTTTTGGTAAGTCATTCACAGTTTGTATGTGTGTGTGTGTGTGTGTGTGTGTGTGTGTGTGTGTTCTTGTGTAATTACCTAGTTGTAATTACCTGTCTCTACTGTACAGGGAGGGAGTTATACGCGATCCCATCTCTTGAACTTTCTCCATCATACAACTTTTCAACCTTTGTATGCTGTCCACATTGAATGTTTCCTTATTAACTGTACTGTATTCATTCACTAATCGTACACTATAGAACGCACTATATATACTATGTTAGGTGAGACAGCACCTATATATATATATATATATATATATATATATATATATATATATATATGTATGTATGTATGTACCATTGCCTGAGCCAAGTACCCAGTTTATCGACCAGCTTTTAGGGGAGGATAAACAGCTGACTTGACTGTGGATCGACTGCCGCAATCAAAATTCGAACCTATGCGCTTGACCCTAGGCGTCCCGTGAATGCGTCATGGTCAGGAACGCTAACCGTTTCACCACATCTACACTACACTACATCTTGTCTGGAAGGAGTGTGACTTAATTTCTTGTTATGGCCTCTGGTTATTCTAACTTCGCATCTTTCGAAGAACTGTTGACTGCTGACGTCATCAAAGTGATTTAAAATCATATTGTCATCGACCAAATCAACTTTTTCATGATGGACAAAATTTTGTTTGGCCTCAAACCTCTCGCTGTGAATCACTGTGTTATTTAGGGTACCATATTGTTTACCCCTCCTCTGGACCTTCTCCATCAATTCTTTATGCTTTTTTCTTTATAAAGATGACCAAACCTGAGAAGCCTCTTCTATTTCAGGCCTGGTATAGGACGTGAGCAGTGTGCTGAATACTTCATTTACCTATGTTCTTGAACGCTGTTGAGACATTTGGTCAGCAGACAGTTTGTCTCCTTTACTGTCCTCCAGGAAGCAAGTCTCTGGCCACGGGTTAGGTACAATGTCGACTTTCCCAAGCCCCTGTTACACACAGGTTCCCAAGGCGTATTTCCTGCCAGGTTGATGTTCGTGTGTCCGTCCGTGGCTGCTTCCGAAGCAAGGTCCCACGCCAACCACACACGCCTTCGTCGCTCCCACTGCATACGAAACGGTGGAATTAGATTTGTGTCTCCCAAACTGTGGACGAAAGTAGATTCGTAGCTCCACTTTCTTTGAAATAGAGGAATGCAGTTTTGTTTACCCAAATTTGTTGATTACACTTTGAAAGTAGACTCACTGGGTATCACCAACTGTAAGGGTAGATGCTGAGTAGCTCACACAGTAAGGGTAGATGCTGAGTAGCTCACACGGTAAGGGTAGATGCTGAGTATCTCATAATGTTAAAAGTAGATACTGGCTATCTCATAAAAGTAGATGTTGGGTATTTTTCCACACCGTAAAAGTGATTCCTGGTTATCTCACACTGTAAAAACAGACTCGTAGAATCTCACAGACTTTGAAAACAGATGTTTTGAATATCAAACTAGCAAACAAGAATCTCTGGATATCCTAAGCCATGAAAACAAACGCATTATATATATATATATATATATATATATATATATATATATATATATATATATATATATATATATATATATATATCATACCATGAAAGTAAACTGCTTATCGCACACTATACAAGTAGACTTAGTAGTCCCAGTGAGTGTTTGGCATCGTTTCCAAACTGCGTCAGAGGTCAATGTAGATTGCTGGATATTTCAGTTTTAGTCCATTTTTTCTTTTTTTTTTTTCCTCTCGTCATGAAGATGATAGAGGTAAGCAGAAGACGTAGGTCGACTGCTTTGAAGACGGTTGAATGAGGGAGAAAGTCTGGACGTGAGACCAGTTTTTGTTTATTTATTATTTACCTCACCTAGACCTGTTGACCAACACCAGAAGGGTGTTCCGTGGAAGACGTGTCGTCTGTATTACATCATGGAAATATCTTTTTTTTTCGGAAAATATAGAAACTATCTGTAATAAGTTCCATTGCTGTATGTGGTTATTAGGAGTGAAGCAAGAGTGGATGGAAATATCGTTAGGGAAAACATCAGATGCATCTGTATCATGTTCCATAACCAGAGTTGGAATGTGCCTCGAACCCTGAACGAAACTAAACTTCAGGTTAAACCTTATTGTAAGAAGCATGACGCAGGCGGCCTTCAGAGATACATGTAGGTCTTATGATGCCGGTCTGTCCTTTAAATGCTGGGAAACAAATGCTTAACGTATCATGGGCGTCTGATTTGAACATTTCAAGTTATGACCCAAGATGGTTTATAGGGTCAAGTGGGACTCCTGACGACGATGATGGACGACGACGACGACAAAAACCACGTCAAAACGACCCTTAGGTGACTACTGTGCCAACGCTGGCGGTATAGTGACCGTTGAACTGTGTACATAAAGGCGTCATTTCGCTCTGCGTGGCAGGTGATATTCACCCAGCAAGGCATACATGACGCCATCCTTGGTGTCGTGTAGTGTGGTCTGCTACCTCGGTCGAGCAGATACGACGGGGCGTTCACTTCACCCACCGTCTGGTCAGACGTTTGATGCAGTGATCCAGGCTGATCACCCCACTGGTGATGGTGACGAGGGAGTTATAATGAGCGAAGTGTACTCCCCACTGGTGAGGGTGAGGTTGTTATAATGATCCAGGTTGTGCGCCCCACCGGTGATGGTGAGGTTGTTATAATGATCCAGGTTGTGCGCCCCACCGGTGACCGGTGATGCGCTCATAAATGTCATCCACGAGCGGGTTGATGGTGAGCGTGGCCTTGGAGTATATGGCAGTGTGTGGGTGAGCTTGTCCGAACACCTTGTACCCCGTGGATGCTGTAGTGTTGCTACCCCCCGCGCCATCTGCTTCACCTCATCCTCGTTCCCCTCGATAGTAGTAGCCTTGTGGATCCTCACCTGCTTCTTTGTGGCACTTTAGGAGTCTCAGGGGTGCGACATGTTTTGTAAAAGGTAAGCTACGTGTAACTGATTCTCCCTCTTTACTAACAGCGTTGCATTATCATCAAAGGTGTAAGAGAACCATCCATGGTATAATATCTAAACATTCCTTCTGATATTGGGCTCAGAATGCATGATACGACTCACTGATTATCTAGAATTCATGCACCTAAAAATGGAGTTCTGTTTTTTTTGGGTCAGCTTGTAAGTGTGGCTTATTATCATCCGAAAAAAAATGAAAGACGAGGGTTCGTGATTTGATGCAAGACTACCACTGTGCACGTGGCGTTACAAACAGGACCAGTGGAAATCTTTATGTTGTTGTGGCCTGACACATGCTGGGCTCTAGATACACAAGGGAGTTTGCCCCTCCTGTGTTAACACTGAACAGACAAGATATAGAGGCTTTGCCGTCAGACTTACGCACGCGCCTTGCAACTCTGTGTACTTATCTATTTAGATAAGGGAATTTAAGAACAAATGCCTACCTTACATAACAAGAGTAATCGTTTCATCTGTAACGAGGTTTTGAGAAACCACGTAGCTCTGCTTATATTGAATAGTTCAAAGCTTAACTTGTCACGTAATTCATTCTCTGTGGCCCACTTCTTGGACCTCTTGTGCAAACTGTATCTTCTTTTGCAACATTCCCCACACTTTGGTATTAGTGCACAAACTTTGTCATTTTTTGCTGATATATATATATATATATATATATATATATATATATATATATATATATATATATATATATATATATATATATATATATAGTGAAAGAGAAAAGAAAGGCGTTGGGACGATACTTACAAGAAAGGAGTGCAAATGGTGGGGTGTTGTGTAAGAGAAAGCAGCAGGAGGTCAAGAGGAGGGTGCAAGGGTTGAAACAAAGGGTAAATGAGAGTTAGGGTAAGCGACTGTCACGAAACTTAAGGGAGAATAAGATGTTTTGGAGGAAGGTTTTTAATGTGCGAAAGGGGGAAGAGGTAACAGGTAGTGATGAAGTGAGGAGATGGAGTGAATATTATGAGGAACGTTGAGTGTGTTGTGATAGTGTGGGAGATGTAGGGTGTTTAGGTCGGGATGGTATGCAAAATGAGAAAATCATGAAGAGTGGTTTGGTGAAGAGAGAAGAGGTGATGAAAGCAGTATATAAGATGAAATGTGGCAAGGCGGTGGGAGCGAACGGTATTCCAGTTCAATTTATTCTGAAAGGAGGTGACTGCGTTGTTCGTTCGATTTATCATTGTGTGTATGGATCAAGGTGAGGTGCCTAAGGATTGGCGAAATGCATGTATAGTAGTGTTGTACAAAGATAAGGAGGGTATAGGTGAGCGTTAAAACTACTGAAGTATACTTTTATTGAGTGTACCTGGTAAGTTATATGGGAGGGTATTGATTTAGGTGGTGAAGGCATGTACAGAGCATCAGATTGGGGAGAAGTAGTGTGATTTCAGACGTGGTAGAGGATGTGTGTATCCGGTGTTTGTTTCAAAGAAAACAGATGGATTTCTATGTGGCATTTATGGAACTAGAGAAAGCATATGATAAGGTTGATAGAGATGCCTTGTGGAAGTTATAAAGATTATACGGTGTGGAAAAAAGTTAGTAGAAGCAGCGAGAGGTTCTTATCAAGGGTGTAAGGTATTTGTGCGAATGAGAATTAAGCAGACTGAATGTTTCCATATGAATGTTGGTGTACGGCAGGGGTATGTGATGTCACCATGGTTGTTTAATTTGTTTATGGCTAGGGTAGTAAGGGAGGTAAATGCGAGAGTCTTGGAGAAAGTGGCGAGTATGCAGTCTTAATGATATGAGAGGGCCTGGGAAGTGATTCAGCTTTTTTTTTTTTTTTTTTTTTTTTGCTGATGATACAGAACTGTTGGCAGATTCGAGAGAAAAACTGCGGAAGTTGGTGACTGTTGCTGGGAACCATCATACAGACTCCCACGTCAGGGCTGCTCTTAACTTATTATCTCCCATATCAAGACCAAACTACCAGGCTAATATTACTATCTCCTCCTGACATGTACCATACACCAATCTTTACTTTAACGTTTTTCTTTTTTTTTTCTTCTTCTGCTTCGCTTTTTTCTCGCAGTATTACCTTTTCTCTTCCCTTTTATCATTGTGAATCACGGAGTTCAGAATGATGTGAGATGACACGAGGGAGGGATGGAATCAAGACGGAGGGAGGAGGAGGAGGAGGGTCGAACATTTTTACCTCACGTCTTCACACTCTCTCTGACACCCTCCGCCATTTTTATGTAGTTTTCCTTTTTCTTGCCCCCATTAGAATGGGGGAGAGGGAGGCAGAAAGGTTGAAGTTATTTCTTTCTTTATTTCTTTTTGCCCATTTATATGTTACTACTATGGCTTGGCCCTCACGGGGACTTTTGTCCGTGAATGTATATGTGTGTGTGTGTGTGTGTGTGTGTCTGTGTCTCTGTCTATGTGTCTGTCTGTCTGTGCGTGTGTGTTACCGAGCTCCGCCTGTAAGAGGTCACACTGCTTGTGAAAGGTCACCTTTGGCGAGGCTATATCACTGGGAATATGGTCTCGTCAAAGACCTTCTCGCTACAAAGGAGTCCACATTTCCCTACTGGTGAAAGCAGTGCAACGTAGGGCTGCAGGGGGCTTCAGGAAGGGGTCCTAGGTAACGCCAGTGCTCTTCATAGAAATTCTTGATATATACGCGTGTGTGTGTGTGTGTGTGTGTGTGTGTTGGTTTACGTCTTTTCCATTCCTTGTCAATGATTCTGTGTGTGCCAGGAAAGGATGAACGTGGAGGAGTCAGTCTTGAGGTTATCTCAGACCCTCGTGTACATCCCAGTTTGTTGGATTTCCAAGCCAGAAATTTACACAGAACGAACACTCCAGAGTTTGTTCCCCTGCTGCCCAGCAACATGATACGTTTTGATGACCTCCGGAAGTCGGGAATCACTTGTGAAGGCCTTGGGTCACCTGTGCAAGTGATAGGTCACCTCTAGTGGTGTATGGGGGTCATCTTGAGGAGCTAGAAGGAACCTCTGGATGTATCGGAGGTCACGGTCGGTACGCTTGGAGGTCACCTCTGTCTGCATGGAGGGCACAGTCGCCATGCTCATGGTCATCTCTGGAAGCAAGGGTCACAGTCTGTTTGCAGGATGTCAACCCTGGATGCATGGAGGTCACGGTCAACATGAACGGGGTCACCTCTGGATGCATTGAGGTCAGTCGACATGCATTCCTCTACCCTCTGCATGCATGGAGGTCACTGTCGACATGCATGGCGTCACGTCTGGATGCATGGAGATCACAGGCGACATGCATGGCGTCACCCTTTGCATGAATGGGGATCACAGTGTACATGCGCGGGATGATCCTAGTGGACATATGATATGATGTGTGTGTGTGTGTGTGTGTGTGTGTGTGTCTGTGTGTGTCTGTGTGTGTCTGTGTGTGTGTGTGTGTGTGTATGTATGTCTGTCTGTCTGTCTGTCTGTCTGTCTGTGTATGTGTGTGTGTGTGTGTGTGTGTGTGTGTGTGTGTGTGTGTATGTGTGTGTGTGTGTGTCTGTGTGTGTGTGTGTGTGTGTGTGTGTGTGTGTGTGTGTGTGCGTGTGTGTGACATGCAGTGGGAGCCGCTAATGACACGTATGTTAAGAGGGGGCCGCGACCACTCCACCAGTGGCAGGCAGGCCCGTGTCTCTCCTCCCAGCAATCAGTGCGGGCGGGCGGGCGGGGGGGGGGAAGCAACGGCAGCTGCGTCCCTCACCGCCCCACGCCCGTGAGTATGGGCGTTTAAGCACATGGCTCGGCCGACAGATCGCATCCGCAGGCCACCCAGGAACCCTATTTGCGGCGGGTGAGGCGACAGCGGCAACACCTGCACGCCCAGTGAACAGCATCTGTCCCGGTGGGAGGAGGTGGGGACGGACTGGGCGTGACGGCACACATTACAGTTTCCTATATGCTTAGGAGAGACACGCGCACCCATTACCATCAACACGAGGTGCAATCATTCACTCAGGGGTTACCCAACCCAGGCTTATGACAGGTTATACCCGCTGGCCTTAATGTTTATGTAGATATGCTTCTCTCTCTCTCTCTCTCTCTCTCTCTCTCTCTCTCTCTATATATATATATATATATATATATATATATATATATATATATATATATATATATATATATATATATTCCTATGAGTCCACGGGGAAAGTGAAACACGAAAAGTTCCCAAGTGCACTTTCGTGTAATAATCACATCATCAAGGGGAGACACAAGAGAGGAATATAACAGTCAGTTGATATACATCGAAGAGACGAAGCTAGGATGCCATTTGGTAAACATGTGATTGTCCAAAAAAAAAAAAATATATATATATATATATATATATATATATATATATATATATATATATATATATAGAGAGAGAGAGAGAGAGAGAGAGAGAGAGAGAGAGAGAGAAGACTTCACTAGGGCGAGGTGACGCCGCAAGTGAAAGAGTCACTACTTGAGCGTGGGGGTCACTGGAAGTACAGTGTCGTCGAATAAGTTCTCACTCCAAAGGAGTCTGCATTTCCTTGCTTCTGGCAGTACCGCAGCCTTGGGTTTCAGGAACTTTTAGAATGTCCTGGCTAATGCGGGAACTTGGTCCTGTGGTATTCATAGATTATGTATATATATATATATATATATATATATATATATATATATATATATATATATATATATATATATATATATATATATATGATTGTCTCCTTCAAAGTGATCGTGTAGGTGACAGAAATGCCAATCAGGGGAGGAGATTTATGTATTTCCTGCATAATCGAGTGAAAATATGTGTACCAACGCCGAGATTATGGAGCTCCAGCGGTAGAAGGACGCATTACTACTGAGTTATGGAAGGGGGAAGTTGTGCACGATTGCTGAGCAGTAGGTCTCTCCCAGATTGAGGAATTGCAAGCCTTGGCTACCTGGTGTAGCACGGTTAATTACGCTACCTGATTGTAACCACCTGAGAAAAGACGGCCACGACCCCTTGAACACGACGGTAAAGCCCTTAGGTACCTTTGACCCAACTGTTAAGGGTCGGGTCGAAAGGCCAGGCCATCATACCCCAGGGCTGTACGACCGTCCTAAGGGATGGGAGTGTTAAGTGCTCTCCCCTCAAATCATTTACAGACCCACTGCCGTGTGTATTTTCCATGGCTGCCAAAAAACTCGTATTCATGCATTTGTACTTGTGGACATGTGTGTAATTTTTCTCTCTATTGGATAGTAACCAGGGGAGTTATACCTGACGTTTGTGACACAGTAATGATGATGCATTGAGAATGTGTCCTCTGCAGCCCATAGGAAGTGAGATTACTGTGGGTATTTGTGTGTGTGTGTGTGTGTGTGTCTGTGTGTGTGTGTGTGTGTGGAGGGGGAGGGACCATTTTAAAAGCTGCGGGTTGTCTGTGGAAAGATGAATATATATGGACAGGGAGAGAGTTCTCCTAGCGGGAGAGGTACGGGGGATAAATGGGGAGGGGGGAAAGGGTGGTGTTCAGAGATATATACTGTATGGTCTTGGCATCGTGCTGGTGGTGGTAAGAGAAGTAGCTAGTAATGTGTTCTGAGAGAGAGAGAGAGAGAGAGAGAGAGAGAGAGAGAGAGAGAGAGAGAGAGAGAGATAGAGAGAGAGAGAGTGTAGGGGACTGCGAGCATGGAAGAGGAGGGAAGCTGGAAGTGAGAGTTGGGGGATCTTTTACGAAGTGTAGATCTCTGCAGTGGATTTTTGTCAGGAAGGGCTGAGGAGAATTTGCATGCACCACCCCAGATGTGGGTACAGTACTCCCGCCGGAGAGGAACATGGCTTAGGGCAAGAGTAAGCAGCTGGGAGAACGTAAGACATGGACACGAGAAAGAAATCAATTTTTTTTCGTTCTATTTTTGGCAAGTGTATTATTTTAGCGATCTGTCGCGGTGATAGAGTGTGGTTTATGGTCAGTCTTAGATTGCTGGGGGGGGGGGGGGGACGATGAACTGCGGGTTGTTGGAGATCGAAGAAGTGTGTGAAAATTTAGTCTTTTGTATAACGAACGATTGATACTCGAAAATGAAGTGTATTGAATGATGTAAGCAAGGCTCAGAGTCCTCCCCTCCCCCGTGTTGTTATAGGTAGGTGATTCGGTGTGAGGGGAGCGACTTTAAGGCATTCTGTTGAGAGACGACGGGTGGAGGTGCGATAAGCAGAACAGATGAGGCTCCAGTGGAAACCGGTGTCATCTGGTTAAGAGTTTGTATGGTCTGCGGAGACTGGGAGAAGTTCGAATATACATAAGTGTAGAGGATAGGATGTTGAATAACGAGGGGAAGAATTTTTTTTTTTTTCTGGAATGCTGACATGAAAGTGTGAGTATAAGCCGTCTGCTGTTGCGAACAGCTGCTGCAATAGGATGGAGAATAGAATTTCCAGCAGATTCGTGAAGCAGGAAGAGGAGGAAGGGAAGGAGTAAGAAGAGGAAGACGAAATGAATAGTTAACATAGAGGAAAAGGTCGTAAGCCAAACTTCTTGAACGGCTGTTGGTATATCCAGGACATCAAGAAGAAATTCGCCCAAGTCTTCAAGAGCAGAGTCAGAATCATGAGCCTCTTGATGAACCATCGGGTCTTAGGCTAACACTATCCCTCCCGCGTCGGAAGCCAGAAGGACAGCGGAGCCATCTTCGTCAGGGCGCGCCACGCCCCATGTGCTAGCTCGACAACAGCCCCCATGTCTTTTTGTTAACTATATTTCACTTTTATAATTACCCTGGGAGTCCTGGTGTAATCCAGAACCTCTTTGTAAAGGCTCCCGCAAACCCAAGGCTGCGCTACTTCCAGTTGCAGGGAAACGTTGGTAAAGCCTCAACTACGGTGACTTTTCACTTGCAGGCTGAGTCCGACTGCAGCGAGAACTGAGTTGGTCATTTCAAATACAGACTGGCAAACCGTCTGTAGTCTGTTAACTGCATTCATATTTTGGCCTCAACTTTATATAAGAACTTGATGTCTTTCCTCTTCACACAGGAAATAGAACAAGTTGATTGTGTTCTTACTATCATCAGGGCTTTATAAGGGATTGCACTCTTGTTTCTATTACGCAGAAAATTGAACAAGTTACTGTATTGCCACTCTCCCGCCTTTACATAGCAAACTGGACAATCAATTCACTGAAAAACACATTAGGAAAAAAAATATAGCAGCCATTAAACGAGGCAAAACTTTCAAGTTCATATACGTCTTCGCCATGGGCGGAAAGAAATCTTGTTAATCTAAAATATAGATTAAAGCGTCAACATGTGCATATTAACTTGGCGAAACTTTGGCCGGGTGCGCGAAATTTACTCATTTCCTTATGCAAATTCGTTCATGCCAGACTTGCACACCCAACACGCAGGGAACACACTCATTAACATACGCATAACCACCCCACCCAGCCATCCATCGAATACATGCGAAACTGTCTTAACAGAGTCACTGTATGCAAATTGGCTGCAGTTGTACACAAATGGTTAACTCGTCGTACGGGAAGGATCGTGTACTTCGTATTCCATTAGTTGTGTCAAATGAATCTGGTCGTGCCGCGCCCTACGTCCCTTCTGGCTGATATTTCTCCCCCTTCAGTCATGGTTTGATCGCTCTTGCTTCAGTACTTATGGCTATCAGGGACAGAGATCATCGGGCCGTAAGACTCTTCCGTATCCCTTAAGCCCACTCTGTTCCCATTCCTGCTCTAAGTTTTTGAAAAGCTGCTCCTCGTAAATTCAAGCAAACCTTCATAAAGAAAAAAATGTGCTAATTTCATTTCATCTACCAATGAATAATGTTGGTCCTTTTCCAAAAACCTCTGTGGTAACTTTAGTAATTGAACCTTCACCTTTCTTCTGAGCTGATCAGTCTATAGCTTACTCTCAGTCTGATAAAGCAGCTCTATCGTTACCTAACTCTCCTCTGATTCTACTTTTGGTTATTTGGCGTCTATCTCTCTCTCTCTCTCTCTCTCTCTCTCTCTCTCTCTCTCTCTCTCTCTCTCTCTCTCTCTCTCTCTCTCCCCCCCCCCCCCCCCCCCCCCCCCACTGAACCCCTGTGGCCACTACCACACTTTCCACATGCCTCTTTTCTAAATGTCGCTCATTTCTCTCTTTCATATTTCACTTCCCCATAATTCATCCTTACATTTAATAAAGACTTGTTGGGCATAACCATAGCCTCCAATCTGGAAATCTCACTTAATGAACGTTGCAAAATCTACTTTCCAAAATGTGGGAGTCTTGTATGAGTACCGTTATTTTTTCTTGTGTGAACAGCCATCTTAATATACACTCTAGTTTGGATGGCTCTTCCTCCACTTCTTTGTTAGTCATCTCAATAAATCTCCAGGCATGAATCTCTCTCTCTCTCTCTCTCTCTCTCTCTCTCTCTCTCTCTCTCTCTCTTTCTCTCTCTCTCTCTCCCTCCCTCCCTCCCTCCCTCTCTCTCTCTCTCTCTCTCTCTCTCTCTCTCTCTCTCTCTCTCTCTCTCTCTCTCTCTCAGTTCTACATGTACCATTTCAACAAGCACCTGGTTGCTGCTTCCCAGCGATTCTGTGTGGAGACTTGCCTTCGGGGAGCTGACCGGTCTGATACCTACTCCTTCCCTCTTAACAGCGAAACTATGGAACTCTTTTCCCATTTTCATCTTTCCCTCTCGTTCTAACCTCTCCGTCATTTCAGACAGAGGTCTATAAACGCCTGTGCAGCTCTGACTGATATCTCTTTCCACCCGAGATGGCCCTGACAGAGGCATGTTTAGCCTGCGTCATGTCGGTCACCATAAGAAAAAAGACAAGTGGTTGAGCTGTTGTATTCTTAGGATTCGGTCATTTTACTCAGAAGTCCTTGTCGTCGTACTCAATATATAGACTGTTGGTATGTCCAGAATGGGTCATGGTGCTCATGGTATTGGATCATGGAATAAGTCGAGCCTGTTACAGTACTAATGAGGTGAACCCCACTACTGTACTCTGGAGGTCGTGCCGTCATGGTAATGGGTCAGCAGGACCATTCTCGGTGGGTTGAGTCATTATACCCAAGAGGTTCTATGATGATGCTCATTGTATTTAGGTATCATGCCCGATCGGATACAGTGATCTGTTTTTTTTGTATCCCTAAGCACGATGATGTATGATCCTTTGAGTACGTTGGCTTGGCCTTTGACCTGATCCTTAAAGAGTCTTAAGAGGCCAGGCCATCATTCCATGTCCTAGTGTTTTCCTTAAGGTTCTTACCCTCGTGCATAGGGAGTGAAGGGGTTCCAATGCCGTTAAAGAAGGCCTTTAGACCGTCGGCGTCAAGGGGTTGTATGAACAACACAGGCAAGGCGACGCACTTGAACACCGGTTCATCACATAGCATTACGACACGGCGGGGGGAGGGGGTTCAGCGTATTCCAACCCCTAATCTAGATGACTATATGTTTAGCAATGTGTTTTCAGACTTGTCTTTGCTGTGAATGACACACATCCGTGTTTACTGTTGACAGCTGAGACGTATCTGCCGAGTCTCTGCCAGTCCTGTGTCTGTTTTACACTTCCTGACCCATTCATGTGAGCTGTTGAATCATGTCTCGGGTACAGAGCTGACAGGATTGTTCATATGGGTCATCCCTCGTCCTACAGGAAAACATTTAATATCCCGAGCTGTCCTGAAGAATGATGGGGATGAACAAGTAAGAACCAGGCACTACTACTAGTTAACGCTGCTATTTGTTAAGAGGATGGTACCATTAGTATGTGAAAGCCTGTTGCTTTCCTAAAATTTGAAAAATAAAGCACAAAAATCTTATGTCAAAGCTTACCATTGTTGCTGTGGGTATAGGACTCGATAATTACGTATGTTTAATTCACATTCATCAGGCCATTTGTTCTTACTGACTGTGAATACACCTAATGTCATTTGCATACTTGAGATTTAGAGGGTTGTTAATAGTTCAGGACACTGAGCTGAGGCCAGCATGCATGCTTACGTGCCTCGATGTATTGGCCCCAGTGGTACACTTAACAAAAACCCATATATTACTATAACGAGGCTTCCAGATGTCACTTAAGACAGATAATCTCTTGAAAGAAGACTAGCCTCTGCGGTTAACCACTATTGCTTAAAGAAACATGAAACATCAGTTTATTCATAGATTTATTCAGCTTTTTTTTGGGGGAATGGAGATGATATGAATGGATCCAGGCCAGTAATGCGACTAAAGGGCTGACTAACGAGGTATTGTGTGAGATTTTTACCCAGTGCCCCAGGGAGACCGACCTGTCCTTCCCATTGGCCAGGGACTTTTGACACGAATTCGGAGTCATTACCCATTCAGCGTTGTAATGACTATTCGCAGAACTGTCGGACGAATGACGACCACTCGGTGTGCAGTGGTCCTCCACCTGATAATCAGATGGTAAATGCGCTGGCACGGTAGATGGCGTCACTCACCGCGCAGGCATATATTGTGGTGGTAATGGCCGTGCCGAGACAGCGCCCCCCTCTCGTCGAAATCATCTTCCTCTGAAGGGCAAGTCCAACACCATTTGGCTTGGCGCGTGGGCGTGTCGTTCACGAAGGCAGTGAGGGATAGAAGTCGGGATGCATAGTCCTTGCGGTATTATGAGCGACGGTTCGATCCTCGACGATTCAACGATACGACTCTTAAGGTATTTTGGTCCGTCCTTTGGCTTGTGACCCTTTAACGGGTCAGGTCACACAGGCTGGGCCATCATGGGCAGCGACCACACTGCCATACTCAAGGGCCGAAGTGTCGTACCGTGGTGTTCAGGGAGTTAAGTGGATCGTTCGCTTGTTATCTTCAAGCAATCTACTGTAAGTCATCTGCACCATCAACTTATATTCTACCAGAGTCTCGAAATGGCAGTAACATTGTAACAGACTTCCACCAGTGCTGCCATCCTTATCCTCCTTACCTCTCTCAACTTCAGTATTTTCTGAGTCTTCGATGTTATTTTACTGTGCTATCCACCTCTCTCTCTCTCTCTCTCTCTCTCTCTCTCTCTCTCTCTCTCTCTCTCTCTCTCTCTCTCTCTCTCTCTCTCTCTCTCTCTCTCTCTCCCGGACAGAGAAGGAAAAAGTTGTCACGTTAGGATAGAAGAATTGAAAGAAAAATATCATTCAATCTTTATGTACAGTTAGCACACACACACACACACACACACACACACACACACACACACACACACACACACACACACACACACACACACACACACACACACACACACACACACGCCTCCCTTTCCCATTTCCTTGAGCCCTCTTACTGCGCCTTACTCCTCCTTGGTAACTTAGCAGTTCCTTTATAACGTATCAGCTCACCATGTTGAATTTTATTCCCGCATGACGTATTGGCTCTTTCGTGGTACGTTGCTCCCAGACAGCTTCACAGCATAACACCCTCCAGTCCCTCTGACACGACGCTGAACTTCTCTACTCAGACACGAAGATCATGCGCGAGCACTTGTTCTGGCCATCCCCCTCCAGCGCACGCCGCCAGACTTAACATTTCTTCCCGAGACTGCTTCTGAATCACCTCACATAACTCTAGTGTTCTCATGCCGGAGACGTAGTTGTTTCTGTCTTGTTCTCCCGCGGTTCACCCGTTTCCCACAATTACTTCGTCTCACTCTCATCCCACACATTGCTCTATCGGAACAACGATTAGACAATATCAGTGACACTACACATCCTTGTCGTATTCCCACACTTTGTATCACACGACACCCCCACCTCCTGCACACGTCCTTACACAAGCGTCAACCTTGCCGTACAAAAACTCGCAGTGGCGTTCAGTAAACCATCCTTGCACGCCATAAAGTACAAGAACCTCTCTTAAAGTCCTCGTCATCTTACTTCATCATGTGACTTACTTAGACACCATCGCCGCTGCGTGCAGAGTCGTTTCTCGTGAGCTTCGTAAACAACATGAGCAGCAAACACCAGGTTGACACACTTTTCCTCTATCCTGGACCTGCTCTGTTCCTCCTCCCTTAAAAGGGAATCTGTGATATTTTTTTTTTCCTAACATGATCACCTAAAGTCGCACCGCCAACCTCGTCATCTGGGTTATGAAGACTAATTTCTGCAGTAATTCTCACAGTAATTTCTACTCGCTTATATTTATTACAAAATGAGGCGATTGCTACTCTTGTCCAGTCATCAGGCCCCCGGCCACGTTTCCCTCACACTCTGTGTCGTTTCGTATGTGGTTACCGCCTTGTGAATTATGCACCGTGTCTACCTGCTGTTACCCACCTACACGTCCTCCTGAACCTCCTCTGTATCACTAGGTGTTACATTCCCTGTTATCATTCCTGTTCCTTCTTTCCTGACGGGACAAGGACCCCTCAAGATTCCAAGGATCACTGCCCGGCCCCCTCCCCACATGTCACCCTCCTTTATTGATGTATTGAACCCGTTGTACCCTCTGTGGCTTGCCTCCACCTACCCCTAGCCTAACATGTACCCTTCAGCCACGTTGTCGTTGCAGCGTTTTGTGTGTGTAGGTTTAAACAGATGAAGATTTTGAAATTTACCAGTTCCCTGTGTTTCATCTTGATTCTTGGCTGTTTCATGCATTGTTCCCTACTCTTCCACTTTCCATCACCATTTCTGGTCTCCCTGCCTCGTCCTTATGCTGTCGCCTTTAATCCTTCCCTTCCGATACTCACGTCTCTCTCTCTCTCTCTCTCTCTCTCTCTCTCTCTCTCTCTCTCTCTCTCTCTCTCTCTCTCTCTCTCTCTCTCTCTCTCTCTCTCTCTCTCTCTCTCTCTCTCTCTTATCCTACATATTTTCCCTCCACCACATCTAAACCCTACCATGCTCGCCCATGGGCGTCCGACCATCCTTATGTGGTCAACTCTCATTATTGACGCAGACTTCCCATCTACACCTGTCTCTTCTTTAAGCTATTTTTTTTACTTTCTTTTCGAAAAATCACTTAACAACCATATCTTTCTGTCTCCCATTCAATCAGGCTCTGGATCGCTGAGTTTTAGTTTCCATTTTTTTCAACTTCTTCTCTCGTATCTTCAATCCTCCTTACCATTCGTCTCAATTCCTCATTAATTCACAGTGTTCCTTGACTCACACTCGAGACAGCTGTATCATCTGACCCGACATTCTAAGGCACGCAGCCTGCATCTGAGGTCGAGTATTTCTTCAGCTGGGATGAATATTGAGGGTGGCTGGGGCTCTCATCTCCAACCAGCCTTTTAAAAAAGATGCCATGTAACTACAAGCGGGAAAGACGGGAAAGGGAGAAGGACAACGACCTTTCCCTTCATACGATCTCGAGAGAAGATTGTCGCTCTGAAGATATCAGATTCTGGTACTTTAAGGTCTTTAGTAGACTCTCTCTCTCTCTCTCTCTCTCTCTCTCTCTCTCTCTCTCTCTCTCTCTCTCTCTCTCTCTCCTCCACTTCATTTCCCACTTTTCTTTCAGTGTAAAAAGACGTTTTATTCATGGAAAACAGAAGCCAGAGAGCTTAAAGGTGTGTGTGTGTGTGTGTGTGTGTGTGTGTGTGTGTAGGGGGGGGGGGGGTGATAGGAGAGTATGTCTCTGATTGTTTAATTCTCTCGTTAATGCTAATGAAATTTTCGCGACGAGATATAAACAAGAATTATACATTTGGTTGTAACGTGAGAAGAATGACACACGTTGACATCTTTCCGTGAACGAAAAATGGAACAGCGTTAAAACGTTTCAGGAAAAACGTCTAAGTAAACGTAAATGAATGAGAATCAGTCGGTATTAATCTTAGTGAAGATTACCCAGATACGATAAAGAAAAGAAGTGATCTGTTACAGTTAATGAGTCTAACATAATCTGGCGAACGAGGAGGAAACAAAGCTGTAGAGGCCTGGTCGTTTGTAAGGCGGGACAAGCAATTAGTCTATGGTCCCCTCCCTCCCTACCCCGCCCCTTTCCCACCCACCCAACCCCCCACTCCTCCCATCCAGGATCTCGCCTCCCACACCCTCCAACCCCCACCGCCTCCCTCCCTACCACATCCCACTTTCCTACCTCCACTCGATCTTGCCTTTGGCTCTTGCCTATTTGTTTGCCCTCCTTCTCTTTTTCTTTCTTTTTTTCTAAACACTTACCCACTTGCCTTCATGTTTGCTTCTCACTTTTTGTTCGCCTACGTTTTGATTTCACCTGCTTTCTTGTTCGCCTGTTTTCTCATTTACAGTTTTTTCTTCTCCCTCCATTAGTATCTGATTTACATCCCTGACGGTTCTGTTAATGTGGGTTTCTGGTGACTGACTGGTTAATATGCCAACCCTCACGACCCTCTCACGGTAGGGTTCCTGTACCTGGGTCCCTATGCGATGATACTCACACCTTGGTCTCCCTGCGCTGTGTCCATCTTCGTCTATTTCACATTCGTCTGGGTTAGATTTCCTCAGTCACGTTGTTCTTAGACTACTTCATAGTTCCTCCTCAAGTCTGGCATCGCCTGCGAGGGTATACAGACGCGATTCGAGTTTTGGCAAAACATTTGCGTGATCAAGAACTGCTGCGGTTCCATGACTAAAGCCCTGTGGAACCCCACTGGCTATGATTACCCAGTTTGAAAAGGTATCTCTGACATGTGACCTTTCCTTTCATTTCGTCTACGTCATTTTTAGACCACTGAAGGCACCCATGAATATGTCTGCTTGGAAATCAGAATTTTTTTTATTATCCCTCTGCGAGTCAAACATACATCCATCCATCTCCCTCACCTAGTCTAGGATTATTTCTGTCATAAAAGTCCTGAAGACGAGGAATACGAAGCGAAAGAGTCCAGAAGACTCGTAATGCGAGACAAAAGTCCACAAGACTCGCCATCTGAGACCCCTTCCCTGAACCTATGCTGCTGCTTTATTTTTAGAATAAGTGAAGAGATGTAACATCAGAGCAATACACTCTCGAGGGATTTGATCCTACATAAGGTCATGTGTTTGTAGTTACTTCTGTGTGATTACCACTATTTGTGTTACGGGGAGAGTTTTACCCCGTCTCTTAACCTTGTACACACGTTTCACGTCTTTACTTCTGTGAATATATATATATATATATATATATATATATATATATATATATATATATATATATATATATATATATATATATATATATATATTCTGTTATACTTTTTCGGTGTCTCCCGCGTTAGCGAGGTAGCTCAAGGAAGCAGACGAAAGAATGAAACAACCCACCCACCTACACATGTATATACATACAGGCCCACACACGCACATATACATACTTATACATTTCAATGTATACATACATATACATACACAAATACATTTATACACATGTACATATTCATACTTGCTGCCCTCAGCCATTCCCGTCGCCACCTCGCCACACATGAAATGTCACCCCCTTCCCCCCGCACGCCCGCAAGGTAGCGCTTGGAAAAGACAACAAAGGCCACATTCGTTCACACACAGTCTCTAGCTGTCATGTATAATGCACCGAAACCACAGCTCCCTTCCCACATCTAGGCCCCACAGAACTTTCCATGGTTTACCCCAGACGTTTCACATGCCTTGGTTCAATCCATTGACAGCACGTCGACCCCGGTATACCATATCGTTCCAGTTCACTCTATTCCTTGCACGCCTTTCACCATTCTGCATGCTCAGGCTCCGATCGCCCAAAATCTTTTTCACTCCATCCTTCCACCTCCAATTTGGTTTCACACTTCTCCTCGTTCCTTACACCTTTGACACATATGCCCTCTTTGCCAATCTTTCCTCTTTCATTTTCTCCATGTGACCAAACCATTTCAATGCACCCTCTTCTGCTCTCTCAACCACACTCTTTTTATTGCCACACATCTCTCTTACCCTTTCATTACTTACTCGATCAAACCACCTCACACCACATATTGTCTTCAAACATCTCATTTCCAACACATCCACCCTCCTCCGCACAACCCTATCTATAGCCGATGCCTCGCAACCATATAACATTGTTGGAACCACTATTCCTTCAAACATACCCCTTTTTGCTCTCCGAGATAACGTTCTCGCCTTTCACATAATCTTCAACGCTCCCAGAACCTTCGCCCCCTCCCCCGCCCTGTGACTCACTTCCGCCTCGATGGTTCCATCCTCTGCTAAATCCACTCCCAGATGTCTAAATCTCTTCACTTCCTCCAGTTTTTCTCCATTCAAACTTACCTCCCAATTAACTTGTCCCTCAACCTAATAACCTTGTTCTTATTCACATTCAATCTCATCTTTCTTCTTTCACTTTACCAAACTCAGTCACCATCTTCTGTAGTTTCTCACCCGAATCAGCCACCAGCGTTGTATCATCAGCGAACAACAACTGACTCACTTCCCAAGCCTTCTCATCAACAACAGACTGCATACTTGCCCCTCTCTCCACAACTCTTGCATTCACCTCCTTAACAACCCCATCCATAAACAAATTAAACAAACATGGAGACATCACGCACCCCTGCCACAAACCGACATTCACTAGGAACCAATCACTTTCCTCTCTTCCTACTCGTACACATACCTTAAATCCTATCAACTTTATCATATGCCTTCTCCAGATTCATAAATGCTACATACAAATCCATCTGTTTTTCTAGATATTTCTCACATGCATTCTTCATATCAAACACCTGATCCACACATCCTCTACCACTTCTGAAACCACACTGCTTCTCCCCACTCTGATGCTCTGTACATGCCTTTACCCTCTCAGCCAATACCCTCCCATATAATTTCCCGGGAATACTCAACAAACCTATACCTCTGTAATTTGAACACTCACCTTTATCCCCTTTTCCTTTGTACTGTGGTACTATGCATGCATTCCGCCAATCCTCAGGCACTTCACCATGAACTATACATACATTGAATATCCTTACCAACCAGTCAACAACACAGTCACCCCCTTTTTTAATAAATCCCACTGCAGGTACCATCCAAACCCGCCGCCTTGCCGGCTCTCATCTTCCGCAAAGCTTTCACTACCTCTTCTTTATTTACCAACCCATTCTCCCTGACCCTCTCACTTCGCACACCACCTCGATCAAAACACCCTATATCTGCCACTCTATCATCTAATACATTCAACAAATCTTCAAAATACTCACTCCATCTCCTTCTCACTTCATCACTACTTGTTTTTACCTCCCCATTAGCCCCCTTCACCGGTTTTCCCATTTGTTCTCATGTCTTACGCACTTTATTTACCTCCTTCCAAAACATATTTTTATTCTCCCTCAAATTTAATTATACTCTCTCACCCCAACTCTCATTGCCGTCTTTTTCACGTCTTGCACCTTTCTCTTGACCTTCTGCCTTTTTCTTTTATACATCTACCACTCATTTGCACTACTTCACGGCAAAAATCGTCCATACGCCTCTCGCTTCTCTTTCACTAACAATCTTACTTCTTCATCCCACCATTCACTACCCTTTCTAATCTGCCCACCTCCCACCTTTCTCATGCCACAGTCATCTTCTGCACAAACCAACACTGCTTCCCTAAATACATCCCATTCCTCCCCTCTACCCTTACGTCATTTTCTCTCACTTTTTTCCATTCTGCACACACTCTCTCCTTGTACTTCCTCACATAAGTCTCCTTTCCAAGTTCACTTACTCTCACCACTCTCTTCACCCCAAGATTCTCTCTTCTTTTCTGAAAACCTCTACAAATCTTCACCTTTGCCTCCTCAAGATAATGATCAGACATCCCTCCAGTTGCCCCTCTCAGCACATTAACATCCAAAAGTCTTTGTTTTACGCACCTATCAATTAACACATAATCCAATAACGTTCTCTGGCCATCTCTCCTACTCACAAACGTATAATATATATATATATATATATATATATATATATATATATATATATATATATATATATATATATATATATATATATATACGCACCAGCCTAAGCCAGGTACCCATTTGTCGACCAACCCTTAGGGGAGGATGAACACCTAGGATTGGTGTACGCCGGCTGTCACACCCATGATTCGAACCCATACAGGTCCAATTCCGGGCAGGCCTCTGCTGATCCATGATCAGTCTCACGGTAACCATCACACCACGGAAGCCAGTATGTGTGTGTGTGTGTGTGTGTGTGTGTGTGTGTGGTCGGTATATTCATTGCCACAGATTTCAAGACCCCGGTGTTTATATATTTTATTTATGGCATTTTTCCGGTGTCTGGAAACCGGAAAAAAAAGAGGTGCTGCCAGTTAGCTTATGACAGACGGCTGTGACAAGGTTCATATCACTGACATGGGAAGCACATAACGTAAACCCCTTTTATGGCTCCACCGGAACATTACATAGAGACCACACCTCGTCACACGGCGCGGCCTTATTACACCTGGATGGCAATAATGTCGAACACTGGCGGTGTCGGGGCCCCACTTTGTGGTTTGGTTGATGGGGAGGCAGTGAGGTAGTCATTTAAATGCCTGACCGATCCTTGATGGAAGGTATAATTGGTTTCGTTGGTTCTAAGACGGCCGGCCACGTTTTCAGAGCCTCATCAGAAAAAGGGGTTCCCACCTCCCCTGGAAGCCAATCCTCGACGTGAATCCAGTTCCACTCGCTGGCCTCCGGAGCGACGGACGGACTAGCTCGACTCATGGGCTTCGGGGCAGCGGGAGCGTTCGACTTGAAACACAGGGTTCAGCAACGTAGATTTCTTCTTTAAGTCGCCATAAGATAGAAAATGGGCTCTGGGAAAAATATGCGAAGCTTTGATAGGTATCATCTTCGTGGAGATTAAGTATTTGGCACCTAATTAATGAAGTGATTGTAGTTTCTGAAGTTATATATATATATATATATATATATATATATATATATATATATATATATATATATATATATATATGATCCCTGGGGATAGGGGATTAAGAATACATCCCACGTATTCCCTGCGTGTCGTAGAAGGCGACTAAAAGGGGAGGGAGCGGGGGGCTGGAAATCCTCCCCTCTCGGTTTTTTTTTCAATTTTCCAAAAGAAGGAACAGAGAATTGGGCCAGGTGAGGGTATTCCCTCAAAGGCCCAGTCCTCTGTTCTTAACGCTACCTCGCTAATGCGGGAAATGGCGAATAGTTTGAAAAAAAAAAAAAATATATATATATATCGAGAGGGGAGGATTTCCAGCCCCCCGCTCCCTCCCCTTTTAGTCGCCTTCTACGACACGCAGGGAATACGTGGGAAGTATTCTTAATCCCCTATCCCCAGGGATCATATATATATATATATATATATATATATATATATATATATATATATATATATATATATATATATATATATATATATATAACTTCATATATATATATATATATATATATATATATATATATATATTTATATTTTTTTTCTTTTTTTTTTTGCCGCTGTCTCCCGCGTTTGCGAGGTAGCGCAAGGAAACAGACGAAAGAAATGGCCCAACCCACCCCCATACACATGCCTTGATTCAATCCACTGACAGCACGTCAACCCCGGTATACCACATCGCTCCAATTCACTCTATTCTTTGCCCTCCTTTCACCCTCCTGCATGTTCAGGCCCCGATCACACAAAATCTTTTTCACTCCATCTTTCCACCTCCAATTTGGTCTCCCTCTTCTCCTCGTTCCCTCCACCTCCGACACATATATCCTCTTGGTCAATCTTTCCTCACTCATTCTCTCCATGTGACCAAACCATTTCAAAACACCCTCTTCTGCTCTCTCAACCACGCTCTTTTTATTTCCACACATCTCTCTTACCCTTACGTTACTTACTCGATCAAACCACCTCACACCACACATTGTCCTCAAACATCTCATTTCCAGCACATCCATCCTCCTGCGCACAACTCTATCCATAGTCCACGCCTCGCAACCATACAACATTGTTGGAACCACTATTCCTTCAAACATACCCATTTTTGCTTTCCGAGATAATGTTCTCGACTTCCACACATTCTTCAAGGCTCCCAGAATTTTCGCCCCCTCCCCCACCCTATGATCCACTTCCGCTTCCATGGTTCCATCCGCTGCCAGATCCACTCCCAGATATCTAAAACACTTCACTTCCTATATATATATATATATATATATATATATATATATATATATATATATATATTATATATATGTATGTATTCCTATGAGTCCACGGGGAAAATGAAACACGGTAAGTTCCCAAGTGCACTTTCATGTAATAATCACATCATCAGGGGAGACACAAGAGAGAAATATAAGTCAGTTGATATACATGCGATTGTCCAAGACAATCTCATATTTACCAAATGGCGTCCTAGCTTCGTCTCTTCGTCTCTTTGGGAACTTTTCGTGTTTCATTTTCCCCGTGGACTCATAGGAATATATATATATATATATATATATATATATATATATATATATATATATATATATATATATATATATATATATATATTGATACTATTCGCCATTTCCCGCGTTAGCAAGGTAGTGTTAAGAACAGAGGACTGAGCATTTGAGGGAATGTCCTCACTTGGCCCCCTCCTCTGTTCCTTCATTAGGAAAACTAAAAACGAGAGGGGAGGATTTCCAGCTCCCCGCTCCCTTCCCTTTCAGTCGCCTTCTACGACACGCAGGGAATACGTGGGAAATATTCTTTCTCCCCTATCCCCAGGGATATATATATTGTTTATAGGTAATGTTTCCAATATGATAGATTATTCTAGAAACACACACATTTATATTGGGTTTGCGATGTTTTCGTGTAACAATACCCCAAGTTAGAGCTCTTGATGATATAGGTTTGTGGGCCAATAGCTCTTACAGCAGAGTATACTACGTTGGTTTGCATTCCAGATCAGGGAAGCGCCACTTGCACCTCGATGTCCGCGAAGCACCACTTGCACACAAAGCCATCTTTAGATAGAGGTCATCTAGTGTATCAGTACCAAAATGCATATATATTACTTCTTGTCCTCCTCCCCCCCACACACACACCACACACACACACACACACACACACACACACACACACACACACACACACACACTTATCAACTGAAAGAGGGGCAAATAGCCAACATATTTCTTTGCTTCTTTGTGATCATTATTTAGTTCTAAGTAGCTTTATCTTAAAAAAAAAAGAAAGAAATCTGTGGAACATAGAAAAACTATATTTTGATGTATTGCACCAATAAAAAATGTGCAATGAGTATCTCTCTCTCTCTCTCTCTCTCTCTCTCTCTCTCTCTCTCTCTCTCTCTCTCTCTCTCTCTCTCTCTCTTGGCAACAACTTTATACGTTGTGTGTGTGTGTGTGTGTGTGTGTGTGTGTGTGTGTGTGTGTGTGTGTCGCGAAATATAAAAAGAGTCCCGCGTGATGTGCAGAGAACATGTATGTGATAGGGTTCAAGAGTTTTGCCGTGTGAGGATCAGTGTTGGTCTGCCGAACTTCTGTTGCAGTAAAATGGGGAATTGAGGTCGATCATTAGGTAATCTGAGGCCCTATAAGTAGGCCTGTCTATTGGCACTACAGTCGTGGGTATCATTGTTAAGTGTAAGTGTTGTGTGGTGAAAAGTGACAGCCTTGTTTCAGTGTAGTTACGACACGGTGGACCTTATAGGTACCTACCTGGTCGTGAATTCCCAGAGGAGGATGGTACGACACCTTGAGCAAGGCGACACGATCCTTGAGCACAACGCTACGACCTTTCTGTATAATAGCCTGACCTTTGACCTAACTTTAAAGGGTTAGGACATAAGATCACACCGTCAACCCCGCCCCCCTATAAAAAAAAAAGTTGTACTGTCGTATTTAAGGGTCTTATCGTCGCGGTCAAAGGTCAAATTGTCGTACTCAAGAAGTCGTACCATCGTACGTAAGGGACGCGCCGACGCACGTAAAGGTCGTGTCATCGTGTTAATGGGTCGGACCGACGTGTTTTTATCAGGGAGGTAACAATCTATCGTCTCTCTGAATTATCATTTGATCAAAACGTCGGTGCTGGGAAGGAAGACGTAACCAAACGTACATAACCTGTTGTTAACAACCTATGAAGACGTTCTCTGACGCTGAGCAAAGCCAGCTGTGTTGTGTTCGTCAGCTCACAACACCAGAGAAGGGGAACCTGGTTTTTTTTTTCATATATTCTCTCAATCACTTGGCGCTGCCACCCAGCGCTCGGGTGCACAACTCTGAATGGGAGGCCACGCCTTTAGGCGAAGCTATTGCTGCATTCGACGATGACCGCGACTGTCCTACACCTACTGAACCACACGTACATAATTCAACCCACCGACCTGTGGTATAGTGCAGTGATGAATTCAACCCACCGACCTGTAACATAGTACAGTGGTGAATTCAACCAACCGACCTGTAACATAGTACAATGATGAGAGAAATAGATCTATGGTGTGAGATGCGAATGACGCTGTTGCAAATACCGCAGGTAGAAATTAATGAAGTGGGGGGGATTGGGGGTTGGGGGGACCAGTACCTGTGTTTAGACATTGACAGGAGTATATCAGGGCAGTATGAAAGGCTTGCTCTTGAACCTTGCTGGTCACCTCTGTCAAGTGAGTGTCATTTTCTCCATCCACGATGGTAATGTTCCCTGAGTTACAGGTTTGCCATTCTTTGATCATTTGGTCAAATCCAAGAGTCTCGTGTCTCTTCAACAGTACCTCGGAAGGTTCCCCTCCAGCACATCGTTGCTCGGGAACTTCATACACGTGTTTGTTATTTAGGGGAGGCATTACTGACGTAGCGTTGACGTTTCCCTAGTTTAACTTTTGATACGCGTTGGTGTGATGCGTACGTTCGGATACGCGTGGGTGTGATGCGTACGTCCGGATATGCGTGGGTGTAGTGCGAACGTCTGGATATGTGAGGGTGTGATGGGTACGTTCGTAAACACTTGGGAAACTGTGGTTTTAGTGGATGGCTTTTTGCGTGAGCGTCGTGTCACCCGCTGATGACGCCTACTTGAACATCATCCGTGGAGGGGCAGTCCGTTGTTCGTGTGAAGGCTGCGGTTTTCGTGGAAATATCAAGGTTCGTGGAAGCTGTTGCGTAAGTGACGTCAGCGTCCGTTAGGGCCGTGGCGTTCGTGGAAGAGGGCGGCGTCGGCGTTCGTGTAAGTGTGGTGGCTGGTGGCGTGCGTGTGCAGGAAGCTGGACCTGCTGTTAGGACGTGATGCGCCCACCGGAAGGTTGGAGGACGGATGAGGGAGCAGGCACGGAGCGACTGTCATCACACGCGCTCTGTGAGAGTGTGTGTGTCGTGCTGCGCTCAAGGGCGCGCCCCTCCTGCAAGGGGGCCAAGGTCACAGACAGGAACACCAGACACACACACACACACACACACACACACACACACACACACACACACACACACACTGTATCAAGAATCATGAGAGAGAGAGAGAGAGAGAGAGAGAGAGAGAGAGAGAGAGGCGAGGTGAAGGATGAACGAGTAAATGGTTGTGCTGCACATGGAGAGAGACCTGCAAGGTCTTTCAAGAACCGCTGTTCGTCTACAAACACACACACACACACACACACACACACACACACACACACACACACACACACACAGAAGCTTTGTGAGAGTGTAGTGGTGATATGGTCACATTGCAGAAGGGAAAAATAATAAGATTTGGCCTAAAAGGAAAAACCATCAAGAACAAGTGTTGAGGTACTTATGGAAAAGTAGGTTTAGGCAAGTGGACAGTACGTTCAGATTTATAGAAGACTCAGCAAAGGGGTTAGAATTAAAGCATGACCACAGATACATATGAACTCAAACTGTGGTTTACGATAGTGGAAGACAACAGGTACTCATGGATTAGTGTGGTAGGATTAGGTGGACGTAGAAGTAGTTTTTTTTTTTTAACGATGGAACGAGGGAGAGATATTTAGCATATCACAAAGTCTGCTTCCTAAGATCTGAGGATGTTTCAGAGGTGCTGTGGGTATATTTTCTTGCGGGTCATCTATTTTCACGTCTGCTGTGGTTTTATTCGCCCAGGTTATAGGCTACTGCTCAGGCACACCTGGGGTGGCTCATCCTCCACCTCTTTATAAACCAAAGCGGAAATCAAAAGCCTTCTTTGCATCACCTCTCTTCAACCATCCCTGCCCGTACGCCGCAGTGTTCCTAGTGTCTCTCTTTCTATTTTGCATGTATTACTTTGGCCACTGTTCTCGTGAGCTGTCTGCACGTGTCCCCGCCCGCAGGACTTGGATCCGGGGCACCCCATGTAGCTGCTGCTTCTTACAGCTTGTGTGATGAGACCAGCCACTCGAGGATTGGCTGTTATGATACCTCCTCCTTCTCTGGAACAACCAGGCTGTGGAATTCTCTTCCTTCCTTCGTCTGGCCCTCATCACATGACTGTTGTTTCTTCAAGAGTCTGGTCTACAGACGCCAGCGCAACCCTGGACGATTTCTGCCTTCTTTTTCTTTCACTTTTTTCTTTCACCCGAGATGGCTTATGATTGTGGCATGTTTTTCCCGTACCATGTCGGTCATTATATATATATATATATATATATATATATATATATATATATATATATATATATATATATATATATATATATAGTGACAATAGTGACATAAAGACAGATAGTCAGAGATAATGATAGACGGGGAGGAAGGAGAGTATTTATTTACGAATCCTACTTACGATGAGATTTTGCCAAAAGGCAAGGCTAGTACGTAACGCTCACCGCAGGAAGCGCTAAGGTTGCAAAGTACGAGTCGTGTGAGTTGCGTGTCGTCAATCGTTGTGTGTGAGATGGTAGTGATTTTATGTTTGTGGACTGAAAGTCTCAATAGCCTACGTGTGAGTGAGGCAGGGAGTAAGGTTAGCTACCTGAAGCACGGGAGTGTAACTTGACAGCCTAGTGAAGTTTTGGCTCGAAGCGCCACCGTCCCTAAACCTCTCGATACCCAGGCGGGTAGTAGCGATGATGTACCTCCTTGGCAGGTAGCTGCCAACCACCTACAACTTAGCATAAGAGAGAGAGAGAGAGAGAGAGAGAGAGAGAGAGAGAGAGAGAGAGAGAGAGAGAGAGAGTAATGGTTGTGGTGGGTGAGGAGTTGGGGCCAATGGACACTGCTTGCCCCGCTGTGATTGATGACATGTAATCACTTACTCACATCAATTTTCGTGGTAAATTAATGTCCAGGTTTGGAAGTTGGAGATGAAATATCTAATGTAAATCAGAATGTTTTCTAAGGATTCTGTATATATATATATATATATATATATATATATATATATATATATATATATATATATATATATATACATATACATATATATATATATATATATATATATATATATATATATATATATATATATATATATATATATACAATTCCCGTGTTAGCGAGGCAGTGGCAGGAAAAAAACGAAGAAAGGCTACATTTGCTCACATCCATTCCCTAGCTATTGTATGCAAAAGGCATCGAAACCACAGCCTCCTTTCAGGCCCCACAGACCTTCTGATGGTTTCCTCCAGCCGCTTCCTATGCCCTGGTTCGGCCCATTTCCAGTACGTCGATCCTTGTATACCACATCGTTCTAATTCGCTCTATCCCATGCACGCACTTCACCCTCCTGCATGTTCAGGTCCTGATCACTCAAAATCTTTTTCACTCCATCCTTCCATCTCTAAGCCTTCCCCCTTTCCTTGTTCCCCCAACTTCTGGCACATGCATCATCATTGTTCTCACTCATCCTCTCCATATGTCCAAACCATTTCATCTCACCATTTTCACCTCTCTCAACCACACACTTTATATTACCGCACCTTTCTCTTACCCTCTTATTACTTACTCGATCAAACCATCTCCCACCACACAGTGTTCTCATGCATTTCATTTCCAGCACGTAGCTAAAGGATCAGGTCGAAAGAGGTCAGGCCATCATACCCAACGGTCGTATTGTATTGCTCATAGGTCGCACCGCAGTGCTCTTCAAGGGTCGTGGTGTCGTTCCTTCGTAATAGATTGTTCTTTCCTCAATAGGTTTAATTTAATGGATCGTTTTACTGGATACATCATTAGCATACAGGCTATGTATCCTTACTCTCAAATTAGCTCATGGAAAAGGTTAAGTTACTTCAGAGCTTTTATAACGATAAGTAACCATGTAGTTCATGAAGACTACTATGTACATTATATATATATATATATATATATATATATATATATATATATATATATATATATATATATAGTTAAATAGCTAGCTAGATAGATAGATAGATAGATAGAAAGATAGATACAGATGAGGACAATATTCTAAACTTCGTACATTTAGACTTGATAAGGGTGAAGAAATGTTTTGTAGCGTTGGTTTGGAAGCCAGAGTGCTGTTGATGAGTGCCGTAAGTTGCCAGACAGGAAAGTAAGACCCAGAATACTACAGACACTTCCAAGTATAGATGGGATGATGACGTGAGTGAGAATTACAGTGTCGAGAGAAAGCGCCCCTCGTAGGCCAAGCTGAGGCCTAGCTGTTTTAGAGCTGTGTTAACGTTATTTAATATGGGGCTAGGAGTTAACACCCTGGGAGAGGCTTTGCTCATCTTTCCCCCCATTTTTTCGTAATGTGTCGTCGGGGTCGTGTGTCTCCAGGTAGACGGTCGTCTTGTCGTCGTGGTCGTCTTTTATAAGCGAGTGTGCATGTCGTCCCGGTAGGTCAGCTATCGGATTACTCACTGTGTATCGTGATTTTTTTTTTCTTGTTTCATCTGTCGTCAGTTCAACTCGTCGTGCTCTGCCTCGTCGTTCCTTGTCGTCTTACCGGGTCGTCGGTCGGGAGAATGTCGTGTAGGTGGGTCGTGTCCCGTTGTTTCGTTTCGTCTTCTTTTCCTTCTGTTGGGATCATCCTGGGTCTTGGTCATGCTCCGTTACCACCCAGCCCAGGTCGTGCCCCGGTACCACCCAACCCAGGTCAGTCCGTCCCATCCCACCATCCCAGGTCGTCCCCCTGGTACCACCAGCCCAGGTCGTGCCCCGGTGCGGCCGACCCCAGCAGTTGGGCTGTGGTCGTTCCCACTTAACAGATCAATTAAAACCCGAGACGCAGCGCCGCCAACGACACCAGCGGAACGTGCATGAGTTTTCTCCTCGCCTGGCTCTTAGAAACACCTCCCGTTTTCTACAGTGAGTAATCTCACCCCTCATCATCCCTCCCCAGACTTCTCACTGCAAGCGGTATAACCTCCTCACTGCAGGAAAATGATTTGAATCCCTTGCTCCATCTATCGACAGCGAGTCTCTCAGGCGGGGTTGGGGTAAGTGATGCAGCAGGCAGACCTTGGCAGCGCTGGGGTGGACACACAACCAGACCTCGTGATTGTGACCCGAGTGTTCGAAGCTGACGATAGTGTTGTATCCGACACTGTCTTCCGGAGCAGTCAGTTCCGTCTACGTTCTATTTTTCTCTCCCCTTTTTTTTTATCTGTCTCTTGGAAGGACAGAGACTATCTTAAACCTCACATTACAACATCGTTCTGATCAACTGAAAGGACATTTAACATCAGGCTACGTTATTTCTCTCCCTTTTTTTCGATGTCTTTTGTGGGTGACAGAGAATGTCTTAAATCCACATTATTACTTATTATCATTTTAATCAACTTATAAGAATATTCAAGAATTAAGAAAATGGTGTGTCCGTCAACGAAACGGATATTTGAGAATTAGAAAATGATCTGCTTTAGAAGAATAGGTCTCTTACCATGTGTGTGTGTGTGTGTGTGTGTGTGTGTGTGTGTGTGTGTGTGTGTGTGCGCGCTCGTGTGTGTGTGATGAGTTTGATCCAGAGTGTCTGCCTTTTCCGTTCCACCGAATTGATGTCAGCGAACAGAGAGCAAGGTTAAGACAAGACACGCAGGAAAGCTATCGGGTACGTGCCTCTCGGATATTAGTTCTACCAAAGCCATGTCTCTGCATCGGGCGGCCCGGCCCATCATCCCCTTCCCCCTTCCCACACCCACCCACCCACCTTGAAGGTCGGATCACACCGGTGGGCAGCAGTGAGAAGCGCCCTTATGAAAATCTCTCTCTCTCTCTCTCTCTCTCTCTCTCTCTCTCTCTCTCTCTCTCTCTCTCTCTCTCTCTCTCTCTCTCTCTCTCTCAACATTTTTTGGAGTTTGAGGTGTACCGTTTGCGTTGTTGTGTGTGTGTGTGTGTGTGGGGGGGGGGGGGGGGAGCCTGGGAGAAAATATTAGATCAATGAGATCAGTTCACATTGATGTAAGACGTCACTGTAGTTAGAAGTTAGGGTGTGAGGTCTGGCTTGCGAAGGGGGGAAGGATGGGTGTCTGTGGTTGTCTGTTGAGGGATGGTAGGTTACAGGTACTCTTACCAGTCATTGTGGCTGGGCTGGTGTCTGTGGTCTGTTCAGCCCCCAAAGCGGGGAATGATACAGATACTGATTCTGATTATGTTAAAGACAGTGTGCTGGGTAGGTGTCTGTGGTCTGTTAGAGTCGTGCGTTGGATGTTGAAGATCCTGGTGTTGGTGGATGAACAGACACTGTCAGTCGTCTGTCGAAGACCATCATGTTGATTCTTGCAGGCACTGACGATGGTAGTTTAAGAGCCAGTGTGTTGGGGGCTGTCTGTTGTCTGTTGACTGTTAAGACCAAACAGTATGAATGTCTGTGGACACTGATACTGTTGGTGACGGCCGCTCCCCTGAATCCAGCCACCAGACCGTAGTCACACCCAGTGTCTTGTTGCGTCACAAGGGATCTCGCTGTATCAAGGCTAATATCTTTTTTTTTTATTCAGATTTCAGTGCTTTTGGGCGTTGCGTTTTGGTGTTGCCAGAGATCTGTGTGTCTGATCCTGATTATGTATAGCTCAGATGATACGTTGGTCACTATGTATTACACGGATAGTAATGACGCCGAACTGCGTAACAGTCAAGGGTTGTTACTTGATCATCAAAGTATTGATGCTTAAGAACCAGTCATCTTTTGGTTTATTTTCTGATGAGGTAGATTTAGAAATAGACTCCGAGTAGATCAATCAGTCTAAGGCAATTCATTTACATATTTAGTTTTTCAAAGTACCCCATTTTGTATATGTACTTCATACCATCATAGTTTGATCTACACACACACACACACACACACACACACACACACACACCACCTGTGTTAGATTTATATATCGTCACATTTTAACATATGTGTGGTAAGCGGTAATTATGGTTCGTGGTTGTATGTCTGTAGCGTTTGGATGCGAGTGTCACACCGCAGAGTTGGACTATGCCTGACACATTAGTAATAGGGTGTGGCGGTTGGGGTGTATCTTGGCGTAGGTTCGGACACCCCATCGTGGGTGGTGGTTGTGGTGGTGGGTGTCGGGGGGGAGTTGAGGCAGGGGGAGGAGAGAGAGAGAGGGGGGGGGGGTGTTTGGGTGTGAGGTGGGGTGGGGTCAGCATACACAATTCTTTCCGGTGGGACTAATGTTTTTATTTTTATTTTCATTTCTTTCTTTTCTCTCCCGTGGGCTGACCCATTCATCTCGGCGGCCGCAGTAATGTCCAGGACGCTTTCCATTAGGGTTGGGTGATGCACGGCGTCCTCGCCTCTTCTCTGGATTTCGTCCGTTTTATCCACCTCGTCATGTGACCGGCACACGGGAGAGGCCCTCCGCCACTCCTTAAGGGAAGTTGCTGATAGGATTTTGTACATGCGTATGTTCCTCATTCCTTTGATAGTATGACGAAGAATAGGAATGATAGTTGGCGAGGAAGGGGTTGGTCGGCTGGGCTTAAAACCCCCTCTCCCCCCTCGATCGATAATCGTCTGGAATGACCCGACCTGACCGCTAAAGCCCCGCCCACCGACGATTGTTTTAACACCTGCGTTTTCGCTGGAAGGACCCGGGGTCACACCTCACCTTTGTCTTTGGCTGTTCCTACGGGACACGACACCACACCACCACCACCACCTCCTCCCACACACACACACACACACACACACACTAAACAGTCCTTTACCTCGAGGACGTAAACATGTTTAGGGGGAGCAAGTCTGGGGGCAGTGTCGGTAGTGTGGTGGAGAGCCAGGGAACGTTCCTCCCTCCCAGCCTGCCTCCTTCGTCAGCTGAGCGATGCTCGTGACCACCTTAACTTCCTGTTGCTTCTCACGGCCATTAAGATCAAACTCGCCCCGGCTGAAGTAACTGTATCTCGAAATTCTTGAGTTTTGCATAAAGGCATGACGAAGGGAGGGAGGGGGGGTATGATTCAGGCGCGTCGTGGGAAATGGCAAGACAAGTCGAGCAGAAAACCTGGGCGCAATAAAATGTTCCATCATATTTAAGAAACGCAAGCATGAAATTACTACAGTAACCCAGTTGCTTTTCGGAGCCAAGGTGAGTTTCCTCGTTTCCCCGACACTCCATATGAAGATATTTTCAAATATATATATATATATATATATATATATAATATATATATATATATATATATATATATATATATATATATATATATATATATATATATATACCCGTGAGAGTTTCTTAGGGCTTTCGGAAGGGGATATCGTTTGCTTTGTAGTGCTGTTAATGTTTTGTGTGCGTGTGTGCGTGTGTGTGTGTATGTGTGAGCGTATGTGTGCGCGCGTTCGCTAGAGACTTAGTGAATGGTTGTAGGACCATGTGATATGTGATGGTATTTTAGTTATTCATTCGGTCAGCAGGCAGTTTTATTCATGGAGAGAGAGAGAGAGAGAGAGAGAGAGAGAGAGAGAGAGAGAGAGAGAGAGAGAGAGAGAGAGAGAGAATTATGAAAGAATGAATATATATATATATATATATATATATATATATATATATATATATATATATATATATTTTATTCTATAGACAAAAATTGAAAAATCATTGAAGAAAGGCTCAAGCACTGCCTGTAAATAGACAGATAAGAACAGAAGACACAAGACTTGTGAAGCAACAGACAGACAGAGTAGAATGGAGGCAGTACACAGAACGGTAAATTATGAGAATATTCTTGGTCTTGTTCTGTGTGAGTTTTGAGTGAGTTGCGTGGTCGGCGTCTACTACTTTTGATGTTGTTTGCCCAAGACATGATATCTCATAACTTTGTGATTGCCTTGAGAAAATATTTTTTCCATGAATGGTAGAGAAAGACACTCAGCAAATATAAACTAATTCTCTGTATAACTGATAGTTCTAAGATACGTGTGTGTTGATATCTTTAACGTCTCCTTCCCATCCGAGTGTTAATAGTAGATTTCTTTAGAGTTTTCATCAGAAATGGTGTTTGTCATATATATATATATATATATATATATATATATATATATATATATATGAATTATCTCGACTAGTTTTTATGAAAGAGTCCCGGTGTTACCCAGGACGTCTTTCTAGAGGCTCCTGCAGCCCAAGGCTGCGTTTCTTCCAGTAGCAGGTAAATGTAAACTCCTTTGAAGCGATCATTTCTTTGACGACAGTTTGCTCCCAATGATACAACCTCGCCAAAAGCGACTTTTTACTCATAGGGTAACTTCTTGCATGTGATCAAGTATAATGAATAAGATTATATATATATATATATATATATATATATATATATATATATATATATATATATATATATATATATATATATATATATATAAGTTGATGTGTTATTTGTCTGTTGGTTCCCTTACCCCAACCTAAGACCAAGATGACGGTCGTAATATCCTACATTAAACAGTTAGTGCTGAGATCTGCACTCGAATCAGCGTCAGAAAATAAAGGTAATATTGAAGCGCACTTCAGCATCTGTCAGACTCCACTCTCCTGATTACCGACGCTGACTCAAGTCTGGTATCCAAGGTTGGTGCGAGTAGGTAGTCCCCTTGAAAAGTGAATGTTTATAAAGTTCCCAGGACTGGCGAGAAAATTAACGCCGGCAACCTTCCCCAGGTCCCACAGTGTGAAAAGAAGAAAGAAAAAAAAAACGCGCGCGCGACGTTTAATGTCATCTCGCACAGTCTTTTCCATGATGGTCTTTCATTTCATATCTGGAAAGTCTCGTCGCACGGAATAATGAAAGATCGTGATGCTGTGAAGGATCGATCTCGTTAGATTTTGATTAGAACACCGCGTGGGATCCATTGCAAGTACCTCGTGGCCTTTTTTTTTTTTATATGATGATTTAAAGCGAACATGAAAGGCCGCTTGAAATTACCATCACACTCCACTTTCACGTATGTGTGGTACTATAGACGAGGAGTATTCCGCTCTTCCGAGAGTGGTGAGGTGTCCAAGGTGGTTTTTTTGGACTTGGTTCTGTAATGCAAGATACTTTCCGTTTTCAATAACGTTGGAGAGTAGACGGAAAAAATGATACGTTCTCCTGATCGTTTTCTAACCGTTGAAGCTAATGAATAAGATCATATTGCTTGGGAATATATCACAAGGTCTTAGCTAGAAGACAGGCAGGTTTGAGCTTGGAAACCCTTAAAGAGAAAGAAATATTAGCTATTCTAAGAGTGTGTTGGTGACCTGGATTCTCTAGGAATGAGATTTCAGCACGTGAACTCTAGAACTAGATCTTAGTTCCATGCAGGTCATGATGACGAATACCCTCAACTCGGGACGAGAATATTATACGTCCGGGTCATGCATACTCTCCTGCATGGGACCTGGTGAGACTTTGAGTTGGTATCTCTTTCTTTATGAGCGTCATCCCCACTAACCACTGATGGCAAACGGCCCTTGTTGCCTCTCTGGTCATTCCTCGTCCACTCTTCCTCCTCCTCGTCCTCCTCCTCCTCTGTCATAGCTCACTGTCCCCTTGCCACCTCAGCCATCTTCCCACAACGCCCTTGAAAATTTTCTTTGAAAATGGTCTACAGCGAGCGACTGGCTCTGTGTGTGCGGCCCCTCCATCCATCTGAGAGGGACAAACAACAAAATATAAGACACCCTCACCACCACCACCACCACCACTACCCTGTTAATGTCCCTCTTACACACACCTCACCACGGGCCAGGGGTAGGTGTTGCCAAGGCTCCTGCTGCTGCTGCCCTTGGTCACGATCGCTGTCGTCTTCCGTCTTTTCCACGCCACCTACTCACCAGCCTCTCACCTACTTACTCACCTATCTGCGCAGCTCCCGTCCGTCAGTATTGCGGCGATCGGGAAAGACTCGTACTTTACCTCTCCATGATCTGCGGCTGCGCTGAATAAGGAGGGGTAGTACAGGAGAGAGCTGCTGGTGTTGGGGGGTAAGGGATGATCGTGGGTGAGAAGTGAGGGCGAGGCTTGGCAGCACTGTGCAGGTGACTTAAGGAGAGACACTTCACGCCCAGCTTTTGTCTTCTGGGGTTTTTGGGGGGATGGGAAAGGCAGACTCAGGTAATGTTTATGGCAGGAATATTTCTCCCTCACACTCGGTGCTGGAGTGATACCTCAACCCAAACTGAAGGGCCTATTCTAGAGCTTATATATATATATATATATATATATATATATATATATATATATATATATATATATATATATATATATAGGGATAGGGGAGAAAGAATCTTACCACGTATTTCCTGCGTGTCGAAGGCGACTAAGAGGGGGGGGGCAATCCTCCCCTCTCGTTTTTTTACTTTAACAGAAAAAGAAACAGAGAACGGGGCCAAGTGAGGGTATTTCCTCAAAGGCTCAATCCTCTGTTCTTAACGCTACCTCGCAAATGCAGGAAATGGCGAATATGTATGGAAAAATTTATACATATATTTTTCTTTTCTTTTAAACTATTCGCCATTTCCCGCGTTAGCGAGGTAGCGTTAAGAACAGAGGACTTGGCCTTTGAGGGAATATCCCACTCTAAACGAGTCTATCATTTGCCGTGCAACTTGAAGTAGCGTAACCTTAATGGTGCAGGAGCTGCTGGTAGAGGGGGGTCCTTAAGTAACACCAAGACCCTTTCAGAATGGGGTGTTGAGGTAATTGTAGATAGAAAAGAATATAGATTTATATGAGCGTTACCGGGCTTGCCCTGCATGTTCGTACGTCGCGAGTGAAAGAGTTGCCATCTGCTGGCTTATGCCATTGCCAGTGGATGAAAAGGAGTAAAATCTTGATGAAGGGGTCTCAGTGTGTGTATATATATATATATATATATATATATATATATATATATATATATATATATATATATATATATACACAGGTAGATAGACGTTTATATAACATATATTTTCTTTTTTGTACACAAACGTCAGGTTTGTTGATATGTACAAGGGATATATTTTTCCACGCGTGCCATAAACTACCGATTTCTTTTAAGTAAATTTAGGGGATTGTCGGGGTTTTGTTTACATAATTCGCCTTTTTATTATTTCTTCATATCCCGTCGGGTGGCAGGTGTGGCGGGTGGTGTGAATCGTGTTGCCAGTAATATTCTGGTATTGTTTCTTTTTATGTTGATTGACCTAAGCTGATAATTGAGATTTAAGACGAGCATGACTGTTGGACCGCACGCACGCGCACACACACACACACACACACACAAACACACACACACACGGGGCGCCGTGATAGGCCATAGATAAGCACGGACCATTCTGGGGTCTGAACTGCGTGGGTTCGAATTTTGGGCCCGGCAGTCGGGCTACACCCATACCCAGGTTTTCGTCTTCCCCCTACACAGCTGGTCGACAAATAGGTACGTGACACAGCTGTGGTATGTATGTGTATATGTGTGTGTGTGTGTGTGTGTGTGTGTGTGTGTGTGTGTTCATACATACATAGGAATCAAGACATGATACATACCGGTCAACACGAGTGGAAAGCTCTCTTCCCATAACACTCAAATGGTAATTACCCACACACACACACACACACACACACACACACACACACAGACACACGAATGATTGTTGTACACTACGAACGAGTCGCCTGGCGTCCGGATGGTATATGTTTGATCGTGCGAACGTAATATCTTCCACATGATTTTACGAACGCATTAAAGAAAATGCAGCTGATGGTGCACGTGTTCGTACACTTGCATGTGGTACGCGCACACACATGCACGAAAGCACCAAGGAAGGAAAATCTCATATGCATCACAGTATACTGGTGGTATGTCATGGTGTATTTATATTCATGCCGTCACACGTTTCATTATGTTAAAACGTGGGAAATGAAGAATGGCGGACGAACAAGCGACATATTGCAAGTAAAACATACAAATACAGCATGTAAGAACACACACACACACACACACACACACACACACACACACACACACACACCACATTACCCATTACACTCAGACCCACCTCGGGCACATAAACACAACCGGACCTAATTGGGAGAACCCTGGACCCTGAAGACATATGTAGCAGTCTCCCCCAGGACCCGCAAGGGATAGGCGGCGTGGGGTGTCGGGCCACGCCCCCAGAGATATTTCCTCTTGTTCTCTCTGGGGTGGATAAGGGCAAGGTGAGGACTTTACAGTGCTAACTGTCCCCTAGCAGATCTCCTCGCCATAGACAATCAGGTCTTCTGTTATCTGTCTTTTCCCAGGTACCTCCTCGTAATAGTGCTATATAACTCCTCCAGCAGATAACTTTGTCATAGACCATCATGTCCTCTGGTATCTGTCTCTCCCAGGTACTTCCTCGTAACAGTATTGTAACTGTCATCCAGCAGATAACCTCGTTATAGTATCCCCATCCTCCGCCAGGTCTTCTGTTAAACGGCTTTCCCACGGAGATGGAAAAGATGAGGATTTGTGGTCGTATGATGAATACTGAGGTGATGTCATGAGTTTCTGTGTGGGGTGGGGTCTGATACTCTGGGGTCTGATGCGAAGATGAGATGATGTCTTAGAGTTGGCGTGGAGAGGAGAGATCATGTTTTTCAGGCAGGATGTGTAGGGTGAAGTGATGTTTTGTGGAACGAGTGTGATGTCGAGACGATGCCTTGGGTACGGATGTATAGGGAAGATGAGGGATCGAATATATATATATATATATATATATATATATATATATATATATATATATATATATATATATTATCCCTGGGGATAGGGGAGAAAAAAATACTTCCCACGTATTCCCTGCGTGTCGTAGAAGGCGACTGAAAGGGAAGGGAAGGGGGGCTGGAAATCCTCCCCTCTCTTTTTTTTTTTTTTTATTTTCCAAAAGAAGGAACAGAGAAGGGCGCCAGGTAAGGATATTCCCTCAAAGGTCCAGTCCTCTGTTCTTAACGCTACCTCGCTAATGCGGGAAATGGCGAATAATATGAAAAAAAAAAATATATATATATATATATATATATATATATATATATATATATATATATATATATATATATATATATATATATATTCATACTTGCTCGCCTTCCTCCATTCTCGCTGCTACCCCGCCCCCCCACAGGAAACAGCATAAAATTCATGAGGGAAACAGACGAAGAAAGGCCACATCCGCTCACACTCACTCTCTAG
>NC_092234.1:32424202-32426702 GCF_036320965.1 Panulirus ornatus | reverse complement strand
TATTACGTCATCGGTGTGAGCACTGCCCGTTACGTGACGTCACCATGGTCACTCGTTCGATGACGACAGCGTAAAGAGTCGTTTCTCCTTGTTCTCGTCGAGCGCCTCTGTGATTGTACCTCTGTGGTAATGATGGTGAAACAGGATTTCTGTGCCATGATTAGCGAAGTTGTGAAACGTTGTGGCACAGACGTTTGTTGGGAGGATTTCTTTAATCTCATGAGCATGATGAGTACAACGATGCAGCGCTTAAGCACGACCGTGTGACCTCTTGAGCACGACCGTGTGACCTCTTGAGCACGACGGCATGAACCAGGGTCATGATGGTCTGGTCCTTGACCTAATCCTTTTGGGATCAGGTGAAAGGCCATACCATCATACTTGGGAGTGATGAAGAACTTCTGTCACATAATTTTTTTTACAGTATTTGAGACTCTTGTCTTCATTAAGGACACCGTGGTGTTGTGTAACATCATTAACCTATGTCATGTGCCTGTGTGGTGCAGTTCTTGATGATACAACCACACCCACTGGGAAGCTGGTGTGGTGTGTATATCCGATCAAGATAATGGGTAGATGTTAACGGACTGTGTCTGCTGGAGGTTACATGGCCAGTAAAAAGTCACCTCTGACGAGGCTGTATCATTGGGAGGACAGTCTCATAAAAGAACTTTTCTCTCGAAAGGAGTTCACATTTCCCTGGCATTAAGAGTAACACAGCCTTAGGCTGCAGGAACCTCCGGATGGGCGTCTTTGGTGACACTACGACACCCTCGTGGAAAGAGGCGCTTGGGTAATTATGAATGAAGAACATGGATGATTGCGTATTATGGAGTCGGGCGAGACCTTTGTTGAGTATAAAGTTAGAGAGCATCATCACTGGGAGGACCGCGCATACGCGGGGAGAAGCGAGGTGCGTAATATATATACGCCTGTACTGAAATCTTTTTATAAGAACTCGTTATAGCCTTAGGGATGGGTCCGCGAAGACCCTCCAGTTCATGTTTTCATGCCTTCTGGTGCACTTGTCAAACAGACTGGACCTCCTTCTCGTGATTCATATGTGTCATTATCATTAATCGGGTCTGTGTCACGTTCTGTTTCATCTGTAGGTCTTGTGTTGCCTCTTTCTTGTTTGTTTGTTGCGGGCCTTTGTGTTTGTCTGTGGGTTTGTTTGTCTACCTCATCTGTTTGCTCATGGGGTGCCTTATCTTTGTGTGAGTCTTGTTAGGTTGTTTGAGTTTTCTGTATATGTGTTGTTAATTGCTTAGCTCTGTCTGTGCCATCTGTACTTGTCTGTGGGTCTCCTGTCCGTGTGTCTGTCCTGTCTGTTTATTTCAGATCCCCGTGTTTGCATGTTTGTTTATTATTCGTCTTGTTTGGTTATTTTTGTTTATTGGTTTCTTTGTGTTTATGTCCAGTATGCTTGTTTATAAATCTTCTTCATGCATTGTGACCTGAATAGTTTTCTTTGAGCCCTCTTCATGTGTATATTTCCTCATTTTTACCTTTATTATTCCGGTCACTCTCGTCTCTGCGCCCCACCCCCACCCCATTTAAGTATATGTCCAACCAATTTTCTCACGTATATCTCCTCTTATTTCGTCTCTTTAAATGTACATAGGGAGAGGACACTTTCATAGGCATTGGCCCTGGGTTAATTATAAACAGATTATGATAATAAGCAGAACCCATGATGACAGTAAATCAGATAAAGAGACTTAAGTGTTTTGATGTTATCTGGGATTACCTCAGAAGAAATTTCTGAAGATTGGATTCAGGAGCCACGAGTGTGAGGTACACTAGAGGGAAAGTTGACGGCCGTAACCCCGTAGTTGACTTCAGTACTACAGTCACTTTGGGGTCAGCGAAGTCGTGACTCCTGCAGACGGATGACCTCTTGCGCTGATCGTGGAGATGGCGATGATCTATTGCGAAAAAGCTTGTGTTCTCGAGATTACTAAACTTGCCGGGTATAGATGTATTAAGAGGGTTTCCACTGCGGCTGAATCCCCCCCTCTCTCTCCAGCACGAAGGGGGGAGGTTGATGATAAGGATTTAAGAGTTAGAGTTGATAATGCAGGCCTTGTGATGGATAGGTGATGAAGGCCTGTTCCCACTCCACTGCCGGCTCGATGGTTACGTTACTTCTTGGTAAAAACTGGCTGACTTTGTGGCCGATTGTGATCAATCTAGAGCACGGATTGTTCTCAAGTTTGTTCAGGTTAAAAGAGTTCTCGAACGTTTTACGTAGCTGTTCAGATTAATGATAATAGACATTGATAAAACACGCGTCTACATTACTGTTTAACATTGTTCCGTGAGCATTATGAAGTGGGCTTACAACACAGCAAGACACTCTGTACACTTGTGTTAAACCCGCTGTCTTTGTGTGTCACAGATTTCCGCACTCCTCTTTGTACCCACAGACGGAGTGTAAGATAATGCCATAGACTGGTATGGGGTCAGCTCTCACTGCTGGGGGAGTAGCAGTGTGTGG
>NC_092234.1:32399202-32419202 GCF_036320965.1 Panulirus ornatus | reverse complement strand
ATTCTTCGCTTCCTTTGTATAGTAGTATATTCAGGGGAGAGGATTTGCGCGCGGTACATTATATTTCTGGTCAGGCTCGCTGGATTTGTGAATATTCTCGAGTATTGTTTTTGTTAAAGCATTTTGTGGCTTGGATTAATCGCTTGTGTGATATCAGTGTAGCCGTGTCTGTGTTTGGAAGTGTGTGTATATATCTGTCATTATAGTCAGTGTAGTAGTAGTAGTAGTAGTAGTAATAGTAGTATTAGTAGTGGTAGTAGTGATAGAAGTAGCAGTCGTAGTAAAAGTAATAATAGTAGTACTAATAGGAGGAGGTGATGTTTTATTGTCATTATCATAATGACATTATCTTTATCATTAACATGATTAATGCCTGCCTCCTTGACAGTGCTACACATTATATAATAGAACTAAGTCAGGTAATAATTATCGTAATTATTATATTATTGTAAGTTATTTCAGTTGGCTTGGTATTTTGATGTGAGGAAGTTTGACCAATTATGTGCTTTTTTTTTAATTATCGTATTTGCGTGACGTATTGCAAGTTGCTTTAAGGTTGCCATAATCTGCTAACACGACCTCATCTGATATTAATATTATATGATATTTTATATCCGGATCGTATATAATGATTAATCAAGTCTAGGTCTCTTTTACTTTCAGTTCTTTGACGAAAGTTTGCCGAGGTCATAATTAAGAAAAATGTGGGATGGTAACGGGGAAAGCGACTCTCGAGATTACGTCGCTGTCGAGACCCAGACGCATTTTTGAAAGGCGCCCACCTCGAGGACACACGCCCTCGGCCACATTATAAATACATGCCCGTCGGAGGCCCCACCGTAGGTAGCGCCGAAGTTTCGCGACTCGCGACGAGTGACCTGAACTACTTCGAGAAGTTCATTTCTGCGGGAGACAAGACGCATTATCAAAGTTACTCCCTCGGGGATATCCTCTCCTCCTCCTCCTCCTCCTCCTCCTCCTCCTCCTCTTCCCCTCCCCCCGTGAACTTCTTGCAAAAGCTCATCTCTTTTCGGAGGCACCAGCGCATTATCGAACTTCCCTCCCTCCAGTCTCGGAAGCCAGTCTGAACTTCTTTAAAAAAAAAAAAAAAAGTAATTCCCGTTAGAGGCACGAAGAGGCAGGCACCCACTCTCTTGAGTGCCTCACTGGGAAGTGCCTCCTGAGTGCAGCGTTGTCGGTCCTCTTGTGGTAGGAGATGAGGTAGTCTCGGTAAAGGAAGTGGGTATATGTGGTGGCCAGGTGGGTCCATGTGATGGCCAGAGATCTCTAAGTCTAAGCTGGCCTACCCACCTTCCTTACCCAACCATAAGTGCACTCACCGTACAAACCTCTGGATAAAGTCACTCATGAATAAGTTATTCACTATACGCATTATCAGATGAAAGATAAGCCCATAATACACTAGTCCCGTAGAGTGAATGTAGATACAGGTACAGTATTTACCCGTCGAGTTGATGTAAATTCAAAATGTGTATTCAGGTATTAGAAAGGCATACACTGCATTCTTATACCTACCTACCTACCTACCTACCTGCCTGCCTGTCTGCCTGCCTTACACTAACAGGTAATCTGCATCACCTGAAAAGGGATATAGATAGACTTGTGTTGGGTGGGTGTTTGTGGAGATAGGGGTGAGGAAGGAGACTCACACACTGTGCGGTTGTCCCTCGCAACAGATATCACAAACGCTGTATCAACTGAATTGATTTTGCTACAAAGGTATGCACACCGTCAGACCAGATCTGACTCCCTCTGACGATCAGATGCACTCCGAAAGTCGCAGATGACGGACTGCTGAACGCACCCACGGCTGGACCCTCGTTGATGCTGTCGTATACACTCAAGGATACTCCTCTTCGACACACTCATGGCCTTACTCTTCTGCTCTGTCGTGTTATCCTCACAGACGCTCACTACAGCATAGATGAATTACGGGAGATCGAGATAAACATAAGTGAAAATACGAACAGGGTTTAAGAAATACTATATTTTTTTCAAGATCAGAGAACAGAAAAACGGATAAGGTGATGAAAATAAGTGATAGCGAGTTCGTACAGTAATTATACTTCATACCTCTCCTACTAGTTACAGGAGATGTGATGATAAAGAGGAAGGGCAGGAACAGAAGAGAACAAGGGACGTGTAAAAGGAAGAAAGCGAAGCAAGTCGTCATAACATACGAGGGGTCCGCCATGAATTTGAGTTCAGTGGCACCCTCTGGCCCAGTGCCAAGGGGCAAGCCATAGAAACTTTTTGTCCCCTTGTGTGGTGTTGGGCGTCTGGGTGGTTCATAATAATGGGGTGTATCGGCGGGGTGGAGCACCGCTACTCAACCCTTAATTATCAGGTATTGTTTCAATTGGGGTGGGGAGGAAATGGGGAGTTGGGGGGAGGGAGGGGGTAGCCAATGGGTGCGCACCTTAGTGGTGAATAATTTGCTATGGCCCTGTAAGGCGGAGGTGTGGCACCCTTCCCTGATTCATTAGCCAGTATTGTTTCCTTTGTACGTAAAAATTTACTACGAATTCCGTATCGTCGTCGAATGACTTTTATGTGTAATAGGATGTGCAAAATCATGGGCAATCCATGGTGTGTTCTGGAGTCTGCGAATATCGAAGGCCCGTACATTCATTGTGCAAGTGAGGTTCATTCATAAATCGTCAAAATTTCAGTCGGGAAACAAAAAAGTCCGTAGACGCGTTCGCGAACGAGCGTTAGGTACGCGAGTCCAGCCGACCGGCCTAATCGTAACCTCCGCCACTCCTCCATGCTCTTGTAAACGCAAGAACGGCGTAGACGGACGCTAAAACAAGAGAAAGGCGAACGACACGCTCTGTGCAAAAACCAACAACACCTTGCCGATGCCCCAACACACTGAGAGAAAAAAATAAAATAAACGTGAGAGTGTGTGTGTGTGTGTGTGTGTGTGTGTGTGTGTGTGTGAGTGTGTGCGTGTGTGCGGGCAGGTCCCCCAGACCTGAGATGGCTTAGTCGCTGTCTGCCTGTGAGAGCGTGCAGACCTCCTCCACGCCCGCCTTATACCACACTTCTACAGTTCCTCCCCCTCTTTATTTACGGGCCTTCCTCAAAGGGCTGCATTGGATGTCTATTTTACCACCGGGTCTTTAGTTCTGCCCCGCACACCTCGGGTGTCCCCAGAGGTGCGTTGTCCCCCTTTGTTTTCTTTTGGTTTAAGTTTTACTCCTTATTTACGAATATTATGCTTTGTGTTCATGACGCCTGGAAAGTTATGTTCGACCTCAAATAAATTCTGAACGGGTAAAGAACATCCTGTTGGTGAGCGCGAATGATGATCTTCGTCAACCTCGTCGTCCCTCCTCCTCCTCCTCCATTTCCATCTCCTCCTCCTCCTCTTCCTCTCCCTCTCCTATCCTCCCCCACTGCCCCCCCCCCTCTCCCTCCATCCCTCCCCTCCCTCCCCCTGATCTTGCGTGGCTATGGGGGCTCATTCGTCGGCGGCCCCGTGCTCCGACCCTTCTGTCGCTGGGGTGGGAGGAGACATGGGACGGCCAGTGGCAGGAGGGAAGCTATGGCAGCAGCAGCAGCAGCAGCAGCCAGAAGATGAGGTGGAGGAGGAGGAGGAGGAGGCAGAGGACGCAGTTCCAGCGGCACCATCAGTAAGAAGAAGACGAAGAAGAGAGGAGGAGGAGGGCACGCAGGGTTTCAAGGCGGCAGATGTGATTATTAATTATTTTGGTGTGGGAGAGCGTGGGGTTGCACAGGCGCACCACGTCCCAGGCATTGATTAGTGGTGCGCTTATGCCAGTCGCTCCAATGTATGCAAGAGCTTGGTGGTGGTGGCTCGGCGCGGACAGTGCGAGGCGTACCGCAGCCCAGGACACACGCCTTCCTCCACGCCCGCCACCCACGCCCGCCCCACCGTCATGACCACAGGTACACGTGCACGCCCACCCACCCCCACCTGCCCCGCCCCTTACTGTGGGGGTGCGTGGGGATGGGGGGGGGGAAAGGGGTACACCACGGCGCACCCTCCAACCCAACCCCAGCCAACCAACTCCCCCGAACGTACCTTCTCACACCCCCTCCCTCTCCCTCTCCAACACACCTGTGCGGTGGTGCTTCTGTATTGTGCAGTCACCTGACCACCTCACCTGGTGGGTGAGGGGAGAGGGTCACGTGTGAGGGGGGGGCATCATCAGGAGAGGAGAGGGTTGGACTGCTGGGGGGGTGACAACTCTGTAACCATCTAGTGGGCCGGAGGTGTTGTGTGTATTAATGCCCCCTGCTTTGCCGCATTTGCATAAATTAGAATCTCGTATAATTCGCCCATACTGAAGTGATGATAACACATGACAGAGTGAGTGCTGGGCCTTAGGGTGGGCGTATGAGGCCTGCCCACCACCACGTGTGGTATACAGTGTGAGGAGCAGGACAGGCTGGCGGCCACGTGCAGCGGAGAGCAGCTGTGTGGTGTGGCTCGGGAAGCTAGTGACTTATCGCCGCAGTGGTGGGCCGCGCACTACTACTACAACCACCACACACACACACACACACACACACACACACCAGCCTCCCCACTCTTTCCTGCCTCTCCCCGCTCTCACTTCTTGTTTCACTGGGGCAACCATGTAGCCAAGGTGTCCGTGGCTGTTCCCGAGTACTGCCCCATGCAGTGTAAATCACTCGTTGACTGGTTCGCTCTGTTATTATCCTCTCCGAACGCTGCCAAGACCGATGTGGCCCGTCCTCCGCGGATCTTAATCATGTCTTAGAATCAGTGATATATATATATATATATATATATATATATATATATATATATATATATATATATATATATATATATATTCGCTGGTTGATCGGCCATATTGTGAAGGAAGTATGAAGGCCAGCGGTGTTGCTTACCTGTGATTTAGAGAGGATAGATAAAGGTCTGTCTACCCTCTGTGTCCACTCACTGTGGAGTACATAACTGGAGTCTGGTGTCCGTCTCTGATTTTCATCACCCTCACGAGGGTCCCACTTAGAAAGGGAAAAAAAAAAAAATGGAAAAAAAGAGTTTAGTTTCACGCTTACCTGGAGGTTCCTTTTTCTCAGTGGAAGGTTACGTTGTTCTGCCCCGTGTGTTGTACCAGTTCCTTACGACGGAGGATTTACGACCCGTGTCGTTTCGCGAGAAGACACACTCCGGCGGAAAATGTCCTCTCCCGCCTTGTGCCTGTATGAACGGTGTGCGGCAAGACTTTATGCATATATTATGAGAGATATGTACATCGTCGCTGTACCCTGACCATACGTGTTAGTAGTGACGTATTTTCCATCGGCGGGGAATTGTATATCCTGAAGATTTTGAGGAAAACGACAGAAATTATTTACGTGTGTGAACGGCGTTAGATACAGAGTGATAATTGAATGTTAGATTGAGACAAGGATTTGAGAGACTTGAAGTTAGAATTACTCCTCTCATATGTTCTGTTATTATCATCATTATTATTGTTATTATTACTATTAATTCTATTGTTATTATTGTTGTTATTATTATTATTATTATTATTATTATTATTGATTATTATTGTATTTATGATAGTATAATTACAATGATAACAATGATAATAAAGGTAATGTTGATCATAAAGTTGATGATAACAAGATTGGTAATTTTGATAATAATATTAACGGTAATAATGATAATAATAACAGTAACAGTCATAAGAATGGTAATGAAATTATAATAGTGATAATAATAATAATAATAATAATAATAATGATAATATGATAATAAAAGTAACTAATGATTATATTAATGATAATGGTAATAATTATGATAATGAAAATAATGATAATAGCATTATTGTTATTGTTATCAAGGCAATGAGGATGAAGGTATGACGAGACGATACCTACCTGCTTCCCACGTATATGAAAAATAAACACAATAATTAAATTTTTTTTTTGCCATGCTGCAGACCCGAAATATTGAGGATAGGTGAAGAATAGACGGAGACGGACGGGGCTAGGTAGACAAGCTGGGTGATGTCTGCACACACTCAAGATGCAAGTGTGTGTGTGTCTGATAATGGGGAACATACACGTGTGCTTGTCTTGTGTGCTTGTCTTTCTGTCCATGTATTCGTTATATATATATATATATATATAATATATATATATATATATATATATATATATATATATATATATATATATATATCCTTGCGTTATGTCCAGAATATTTTCTATTCATTTCTTCCTATTACTCGATTAGCTTTTATTCTTAGAGCGTTGTTGTGATCTTAAGCAATCCTTGTTTTTTTTTTAAATTGGTTTCGGTATCTCGGTTTATTTTGATTCAAAGACTTTGTTATGTTTATAAACAGGTGCAAGAAATATATATATATATATATATATATATATATATATATATATATATATATATATATATATATATATATATATATATATTCTTTTCTTTCAAACTATATATATATATATATATATATATATATATATATATATATATATATATATATATATATATATATAAAGTGCTCAAACTGTATCTTATGGCATTATGTATTTTTTATGAAATCGTGCATTCTGTGCTCTGGAAGTCTTTTGTTTACAAAGCTTAATGGGCAGTGTAAGTTGAGATTATCATTGTTTTGTCTTTCATAAAAAGAAAGCAAGATAACATCAGTTGGATTTGCGAAGAAATAATGATTATTATGGTAGTTTGATAAGTATACCATAACACGGCTGACCGCCTGTACAATACGATGATACTTACTTGGTTCATTCCACCATTCACTTCCCAGAAGTTAGGAAGAGATAATAGCCGCAGAAAAAAAAGATAAAACGAGAGAGAGAGGAGGCAACATGGCTGTCACATGAGCAGTGTGTGTGTATGTAGCGCATGTCGGCACCGTTTAGGATGCTGGGCCGGGTTTGGTTGACGTAAAAACTGGCTTAATTATCAGATCCTGGCCGGGACTTTGAATCGAAGGGTCACACCAGTAATTACCGATGATTAGATAGATAAGAGCATGATTTACATGGGCGTCTTGTGTATGTCCTGTGTGTTGGCGCATGACACACTGACACGGCCTGGCCTACTCCAGCCAGCTCCTCTCCTGCAGGGAGCGACTGGAACTTTTTTCTTCTTTTTTCGTATGTAAGGATTATATATATATATATGTATGTATATATATATATATATATATATATATATATATATATATATATATATATATATATATATATATGTGTGTGTGTGTGTGTGTGTAGTATTTTTTTCTCTCACAAACCAAAACTTGAACTCCGTCAAGGCCAGAAGAACCATCATCCTGTTGACATTCCTTTCTCTTTATTTCATAAGGTTTAGTTTCGTTATTGGTGATGTATTGACCACACGTAGTTACCTCGTCTGCTGAAAGGTGGCCACATCATCTCTCTCTGAGGTGTGTGTGTGTGTGTGTGTGTGTGTGTGTGTGTTGTACCATGCATCTCACACCTACAGACGGTACGGATGAGACCACCACCTGCAGCCACGGTACGCGGTACAGAGAGGAAGAGAGAGGGAGGAAAACATAAACCTCGTGGATGGTAAACACGGTGACCAGCACATTGGTACAGCTTATTCCTGTTTCATCTGGAGAGGCATTTGACAGGTTGCGCTAATTGTCAGATTTGCAAGTTAATGAGGGAGGAGGGAGTTGATTTTCGCCGCCGTACCGGACACAATGGCCCTTTCGGCCGATGAATTATCAGGTCGGGTCTAACATGGCAACTAATGCAGTTTGCAAATACTCTATCCTCTCTCTCTCTCTCTCTCTCTCTCTCTCTCTCTCTCTCTCTCTCTCTCTCTCTCTCTGGCCGTCAGGAATTTCCTATCGAGGGTGTGCAAAGAGACAGGGGAGAGAGAGAGAGAGAGAGAGAGAGAGAGAGAGAGAGAGAGAGAGAGAGAGAGAGAGAGAGAGAGTGAGTACCAGCCATTCACTGTGCCCACTAACCATGTCCCGGTCAAAGTGTCCCCCTACTCCAGGTGCCCTTCCTTTGGTGATCCTTAACGGAGGATCAGCCTACCAGAGTCATCGTTGCTGTCTGTAGAGGCCAGTGAGGTGGTAGGAGAGTCAGGACGGCTCAGTCCGGCCACGTCTATGGAGTTTGATGCAGAGATGACCACATTTTGGCATGGGTTTGGGATGCGGAAGTCAGGCTGATGATAGGCCCCCACGGAGGAAGACGTCTCTCTCTCTCTCTCTCTCTCTCTCTCTCTCTCTCTCTCTCTCTCTCTCTCTCTCTCTCTCTCTCTCCCATCAAGCATTACTTAAGAGTTTAGGATTCATGTTCATTGCCGCTGTATGAATAAGGTGTCGTAGAGCAGGTTTACGTTGGTATATTTTGTGGTGCATTTTTACTTTCAACGTACTGAAGCACTCGGACACACACACACACACACACACACACTACATATATATATATATATATATATATATATATATATATATATATATATATATATATATATATATATATATATATATATTATTGAAAGGGAGAGAGACATAGAGGTTTTTATGATACAAACACATGTATGATTAGACATAGTATATGTTTATATTCATCAGTTTTTTCTTACTAGTTTGCCGTTTCCCGCATAATGAGGTAGTACCAGGAACTGACAATGAATGACTTCATTTGTTTATATACACACACACTCAGGCTATCATGTACAATGCATTGACCCTAAGTCCCTTACCCACAGCTAAGCCCCATAGGTCTTTATATCGTTTACTCTGACCGCTTCGCACCCCCTGATTCTGCCCAGTGACAGCACATCGCACCATTATACCACATAGCTCCAATTCCATCTGTCCCATCCACGCCTCACACCCTCCTGTATGCTCAGGTCCTGATCACAAAACGTCTTTCACTATATTATTCCTTCTCCAGTGCGGCCCTCCCTTCGTCTTGTCCACTTTACTGTTGACACGAATACCTCTTTCTTAGTCACCATCACTACATGTGTCCAAGCTATTTCACCATACGCTCTCCGATTCTCTCAGTCATACTCTCCTTACTTGCACACTTCCCTCTCACCTTATCATTTCCTAATGGATGAATCCTCCTCACACCTCAAGCGTTTCACTTACAGCACATCAACTCTCTTCCGTATTGTTTTTTTTCTTTTCCCATCAAGTCCCCATTCATCGCATCCATACAACACCGTCGGGACTTCTGTGCCTTCAAACATGCCCATCTGTACCTTCACAGACGATGTCCTCTCATTTTCATATACTTTACCAGGAACTTAGTCCCCTCACGTTCCTTATGGCTTACTGTAACTTCCATGGTTGCATCCGCTGCCGTGTGCACTCCCAGCTATTCATAATACTCCACTTACTTCTCGTTCTTTCCAATCGGTCTCACACATTAACCATATGTATATCATACTTGATCACTGCTTCCCACATTAACGAGATAGCGTCAGGAACAGACGAAGAAATGCCGCATTCGCTCACATTCATTCTCCAGCTGTCATGTGTAATGCACCAAAGCCATAGCACCCCTATCTACAACTAGGCCCTACATACCTATCCATGTTTTACCGCGGCCTTTTCACTTGCCCTGGTTCATTCCATTGACAGCACGTCGACCCCTGTATACTATATTCACTCTATCCTGTGCACGCCTTTCACCTTCGTGCATGTTCAGGCTCCGATCACTGAAAATCTTTTTCAATCCATCCTTCCATCTTCAATCTACACTATATCTCTTTGTTTACCTCTCCTCACTCTTGCTCTTCATATGTCCAAACCATTCAGCACACCCTCATCATCTTTATCAGCCACGCTCTTTTTATAACCACCCTTCTCTCTCCCTTTTATTACTTAATCGATGAAACCACCTCACACCATATATTGTCATCAAACATTTCATTTCCATCACATCCACCTTTCTTCGCACATCCTCATCCATACTATGGTTCATGCTTCGCATCCATACAACATAGTTTGGATTACTGTACCTTCACACGTACCCATCTTGCCCTCTCACACAACGAACTCTCTTTCCGTACATTCCTCCTGCTTGAAGTTATAATGCAAATACAGTTCCGTCAAAGAACATCGCATTGCAAAGGAGTCCACATTTATCCGCTGCTGGCTGTAGGAGCCCTTAGAAAGAGGTCCTGGGATATATATATATATATATATATATATATATATATATATATATATATATATATATATATATATATATATGAATTACTTTTCCAAAAGAAGGAACAGTGAAGGGGGCCAAATAAGTATTTTCCCTCTCAGGATCATTCCTCTGTTCTTAACGCTACCTCGCTAATGCGGGAAATAGCGAATATGTATGGAAATATATATATATATATATATATATATATATATATATATATATATATATATATATATATATATATATATATATATTGATGATTCAAGGATAAAAAAAATGTGAGAAGTAAAGAGGGGGATGCAAGAGGGGAGTGTTAGGGAGGGGGGAGCCATGACCTACCCTTGCCCTCCCTACCTAACACTTCCCCAGCCATAAAGCAGCCCAGGTTAAGGTAACCCCTAGGAGAGCTGCTGGCGGAGGAACCACATATCACACCCAGTTTAACCACCGGGATGAGAAGACGGTCATTAGAGTCCACCGTGGGTGCTGGCAGCGGCGGCGGCGGCGGCAGCGGTTGCGGAGGCGGCGGCGGCAGCGGCGGCGGCGGAGTCAGGGTCGGAGGTTGGGGGAGCGTTGGAGGAGGGAGGGGGTCGCGATTGGGATGGGGGCGGGAGGGTAGAGCAGCTACCACGCCATTTTTTATTGCCATCTCTCTCTCTCTCTCTCTCTCTCTCTCTCTCTCTCTCTCTCTCTCTCTCTCTCTCTCTCTCTTCCCAAGTCAACCACGCCAAGCGAGAGATTTCCATCCAGTGTGGTTTGCGCCTCTCTCTCTCTCTCTCTCTCTCTCTCTCTCTCTCTCTCTCTCTCTCTCTCTCTCTCTCTCTCTCTCTCCATTTTCTTCCCCATCTTATGTTCGTTTTCCGCCTTCCGTTTAAATGCTCCAGTGTTGTTGTTATTGTTGTGTGTCTTTGTGGTGTTGCACGGGATGCGTCGCTGTTTCTACCGTGGCCACCAGCTTTGCTGTCTGCTGCTGTGTTAAGGTGGCTCTATTATTTATTGCATGGACATGCGTACTCTCTCTCTCTCTCTCTCTCTCTCTCTCTCTCTCTCTCTCTCTCTCTCTCTCTCTCTCTCTCTCTCTCTCTCTCTCTATGTATGTATATATATATATATATATATATATATATATATATATATATATATATATATATATATATATATTTAGCCATTATCATACAACCCCAGGATTCCTTTTTCAGTGATCCAAGGGCTCCTACAGCCCCCAAGGCTGCGCCACACTTGGTGGCAGGGACAGGAAGGTCTCCTCTGAAGCTAGACGTTGTAAACGAGCCTGTACTCTCTCTCTCCTCACTTGACGTTCATACCAGTCTCACCAGAGGTGACTTTTACCTCGTAGTGTAATCTCAACCAAGCGGAGTTTGGCCATATATATATATATATATATATATATATATATATATATATATATATATATATATATATATATATAAAGCTGTTGATGGTCAGTTGATGAGTAGGTTTGATAGACGGATGTTTCTATCTGAAGGAATTTACGTGCCCTTCATAGAGAGGGACTCGGGTATTGACGTGGACGATCAAGTGGGCGATTATACCTTGGTTTTGAAAATCCCTCGCGGGAATCGATTTATTTCGGAGGGTCAGACCGCACGCCACTGTGCCTCTGGCTGGCGTAAAGATATCTCCTGTTCTGGGGGAGAGGAGAGGAGAGGAGAGGGAGGGAAGGGGAAAAAAAAACTACGGAGAATAAAACGTCGACACAGTTATGAAATGAGGTCGTGAAGGACTGTGGGTAGTACAAGATTGTACCCAGTGAATTGGGTGACTTATCTTTCAATCTGTTGAACATTTGCCTTCTATGAGTTTAGCACACACAGCTTCTTCTTCCTTCACTCGCACAGAGCTTCGCATTTGAATGGCTGTTCTTAGTTAACACATTACACTTATGGTTTGTAAAGTTGTTTTCACACATTATTGTCGGATTGAACCAGGGCACGTGAAGCGTCTGGGGTAAACCATGGAATGTTTGTGCGCGTGGATGTGGAAAGGGAGCTGTGGTTTCGATGCATTACACTTGACAGCTAGAGACTGAGTGTGAACGAATGCTGCCTTTTGTCCTTTCCTAGCTCTACCTCGCGGGGGAGGGGGGATGCTATTGCATGTGTGGCGGAGTGGCGACGGGAGTGAATAAAGGCAGCAAGGATGAAGTATGTGCATGTGTATATATGTATATGTCCGTGTATGTATATATATGTATACGTTAAAATGTATAGGCATGTATATGTGCATGTGTGGACGTGTATGTTTATGCTTGTGTATGTGGGTGGGTTGGGCCATTCTTTCGTCTGTTTCCTTGCGCTACCTCGCTAACGCGGGAGACAGCGACAAAGTATGATAAATATAAAATACTGTATATATCTATCTATCTATCTATCTATCTGTATATATATATATATATATATATATATATATATATATATATATATATATATATATATATATATTTATATATATATATATATATATATATATATATATATATATATATATATATATATATATATATATATATATTTTTTTTTTTTTTTTTTTTTTTTTTGTCGCTGTCTCCCGCGTTTGCGGGATGATGTGGCAGTTACCTTGACCAGATCTCTGAGGGTCAGGTCAAAACCAAGCCCATCATATCCAGAGTCGTCCTCAAGGGTCGTCCCTTCGTCCTCATCGGGTCATTGTAGTGTCCCATCCCATGCTATTTTTCTCTTCTCTGTCCCAACAGTGTCCCATCAGTATAGCGGACAGACTTAAGACAAAGCTCCATAACATAGCAAGTCGTGTGTAGGTATGTAAACGAGAGGTCTGATATAGACGGGCATACAGGGTCAAGCGCATTGGTTCGAATCCTGGTTATGGCAGTTGGTCCACGGTCAACCCAGCTGTTCATGCACCTCTAGGTGTTGGTCGATAAAATGGGTACCTGGTTCATACCAAGGTATATATATATATATATATATATATATATATATATATATATATATATATATATATATATATTCCTATGAGTCTATGGGGAAAATGAAACACGAAAAGTTCCCAAGTGCAATTTCCCGTAATAATCACATCATCAGAGGAGAAACAAGAGACGAATATAACAGTCAGTTCATATACATCGAAGAGACGAAGCTAGGACGCCATTTGGTAAACATATATATATATATATATATATATATATATATATATATATATAGCGTTAATGGGATGGCCTTGATTAGCGCCTCAGATGGCCGTGCCATCTCAGCTAACATGAAAAAAAGTAATGAAAGAAACGGAAGTATACTAGAGCGAGGAAGGTGGAGGTGCCGAGGGTAAAGCAGTTCTGGTCCACAAGACTGTTAATGCTGGCCAGCCAGCACACGGTTGCTCCCAGCATGACTCTGGCAGCTCAGGGGGAAAGAATTAGGAAAATATTAGTAGTATGGGGAAATAAGGGGTCATTTCCTCCCCCTACCCCTAACAGTTGTCGTTCCATAGAGGACCGAGGCCAGCCGATCTCGGGCCATTCATACGTGTCTCTTAAATGTGGCATTGCTAATCACGCATTGAAATTTACAGACACACACGCACACACACACACACTAATACATATGTCTGTATGTATGTATATTAAGTTATGATTACTCCAGGACCTTTGTAAAAGTCCCTGAGAATATATATATATATATATATATATATATATATATATATATATATATATATATATATATATATATATATATGTGTGTGTGTGTGTGTGTGTGTGTGTGTGTGTGTGTGTGCGTGTGTGTGGCATGATGACGTGAATATTTAGGTATGATAGGATATAGGTATATAGGATATACATGAAATAACAAATATTTAGGCATGTCAGATTGAATCAGGTGAATATTTATCTATTTGAGATTGGATATTCAAGACATGAAGATCTATGTTTGATAGGATATTCAAGATATAGATTGAATAACGTTAATATTTATTTACTCTAGGATATTCACTATAAAGAGTAAGTAACGTAAAAAAAAATTATATTTCAAAGGATATTTAAGGCATGGAATAAATAACGCGAATATATATATATATATATATATATATATATATATATATATATATATATATATATATATATATATATATGATAGATATAGCTAGATAGAAAGATACATAGATTACGCGGTTAGCGTTGGTGATTGTGACGCATTCACGGGCAGCCTGGGATCGTGTGAATTGGTTTTTATCCTGGTTGCGTCAGTCGGTCCACTGTCAGTACAGCTGTTCGTCCTGCCCTATAGGTTGATAGATAAAATGGGTGCATGCCTTAGGCTAGGGTATATATATATATATATATATATATATATATATATATATATATATATATATATATATATATAGTGGTAATGAGATAGCCTTGGATAGAACATTTGGTTGCCCATGCCGTCTCGCCTGGCATAAAAGAAGATAGATGGATAGATAACTTACTTCATATTAAGACAACGTGACATATGTGAATAATTTCGACTCGGAATACAATGTAGCGTAGATGCCGTAACTTCTTTTTTTTTTTTTGATAACTTTTCTCTCTTGTCTGTGTTGATACCATTGTTCTCTGTTATGATTGTTACTCCATCGGGTCTTCCCACTTCTGACGGCTCTTCTGTCTCCCTTCTGCTCCTCCTCTTCCTCTTCTTTCTTTGTTTCCATCTTCTTCTTCTTCTAACTCCTTATCGCTTCTCTCCATCCGGGCTCGTATTGCTCAAACCTTCACCGCTCTCTCTCTCTCTCTCTCTCTCTCTCTCTCTCTCTCTCTCTCTCTCTCTCTCTCTCTCTCTCTCTCTCTCGCACACGAATACGCGCGCTCTAATTCCTCTCTCCTGCTCACATTTCTTTTTTCCCAATCTCTCCCGCTGAGCTCTTTTTCTTCTGCCCCGTTGATCTACTGTCTCTGTCTCTGTCTCTCTCATTCTCTTCCTCTCTCTCTCTCTCTTTCTGTCGTACTGATTTCAGTTTTTCTTCTTCTTCTTCTTCTTATTATTATTATAATTATTATTATTATTATCATTATTATTATTATTAGCATTTATTGTTATTATTATTATTACTATCATTATTATTATTGTCACTAAAACACCTTCCCTTCCCCTTTTCTTCTTGCTCTCAGTCATATGCTCCTCCTCCTCCTCCTCCTCCTCCTCCTCCTCCATCTTCTGCCATTTACTCTTTTCTCTGCACCTTTCCATTGGCCTTACCTACACCGCCCACTCTGTGCCTTCGTGCCACTCCCCGTCGTGGTCTCCCTCCGTCATCGTCTGGGGTGACTGATTAACCGTACAAAATTCATTATTACCTGGGAAGCCAATTAAGATTTTTGGAATAGGTGATTGGCGTGTTAAATGACGGAGCCGGGGACATGCGATCATGGCAACAAATGCCAGCTAACTAAGGCTGTGTCCATTTTCTTAATTAGCCTTAAAGCATATGTGAGGGAGGAGGGCGTCTCAGCCCGCACGCCCGCCCGGCCATCCGCAAGCCCCTTATACCCGCTCTCGTGTATCCGCTCCTGTTTATCCACTTTGAGGCACCCGTAGAGTCTCATGTGTTGGTTCTCTGTTATCCGCACTCTCACATGTTGCTCCACTTCATCCACATTCTCACGTGTCGGATCCGATTTATACGTATTCTCGAGATCTCACATGTTAGTGCCCATTTGGCTACACTCTCACATGTTGGTGCCCATTTATCCACACTCTCAATTGGTGTTACTCATCCACGCTCTCACTTGATGTTACCCATTTATCCACACTCTCACTTGGTGTCACTCATTTATCCACACTCTCACATGCCGTTACTCATTTATCCTTTTTCTCACATGCTCTTACTCATTTATCCACACTCACTTGGTGTCACTCATTTATACACACTCTCACATGCCGTTATTCTCTTTACCTTAGCATCAGTCAATTTGTCAGTCTTCTTGTCTTTATCTATTCAGTCATTTATATACAATTTCAATCTATCTGCCTATTTATGTATGTGTCTGTCTCTCTGATTATGTTTGTCTGTGTGTCCGTCTGTTTTTCTGTCTAGTCTGTTTATCCATATGTGTGTCTATGAATGAATCTGTTTTTTTCTCTCTGTATGTCTGTCATTAACTCACTTCCCAGTTCTCATGTGGTATGGTAGATCGGGTACATACAGCCACAGAAATATGGCATCTTAAATGTCAACTAATGGGATTGATAATTCCCGTTGGAGGGAGTAGTAGTTCGCCTCTGTAGTTAGATATAGCATTGTCTTCCTCCCACTGAGGCAGCGGTGTGCTGTTCTTGAACCCTCACAGAATATGACGTTACTCAAAGGAGGGCCAGTAGGTTCCGTGGCGGAAAAAATACGTATTATACAGAATTCATTCAGCTTACTTGGGGATAGAATATGTAAAACACTGAAAATGTTGAATTCTGAAATGCAGAATATTGTCATGAAATTAAGCGAAGGATTTGTGGCGTTGGTCGGCCGCCTTGAAGTGTAATTAAATGATAATTAGAACAGAATATTTTCGAAATGAAAGTGTTGCTGGAGTGATACTCACAGTTATGGGGCATGTTGTCAGAAGTTAAGTTTCTTACAAATACAAATAAAGTTTAAGGATCATCTGAAGAAACTGTTGGGTTTTAAGTATACGAATTACCAGAGAAAATTAAGGTTTTGCGCAAGAGGAAGATTTTATAAAAATTAGGAAAATGATAAAAATCTGTTCAGATGTGTGATGGTCGCTTGTGATAATTGGTGTAAAACGCAAATTATGTAATGTGAATCAGGTTGTTTTCATACATGCTTGCCATTTCCCGCGTGAAAGAGGTAGCGTCGAGAGCAGGTGACAGAGCCTCACAGGGAAAAATACCCACTTGGCTCCTCGCTCTGTTCCTTCTCTTGGAAAGCAATACAGGAAGGGAGGATTTTCAGCCACCTGCCCCCGCCTCTCTTAATCGCTCTCTCTACGACACGCTGGGAATACGTGGGCAGTTTTCTTTCTCCCCTATCCCCAGGGATAATATATATGCATATAGATAGATAGATAGATAGATAGACACATGCAGAAACGAGATACAATGAGAACATGTAAAGGAATTAGAAGTTCACTTGCGTAAATTGGGACATTATGAATTATTCAGTGTTTCTTCATAAGAAAAAAAACTCCCCCCCCCCAAAAAAAAGAACAAGCGTATATTTAACAAAAAAAAGAGTCGGATTATGATGTGATGGGTTGCCAAGGTGGATGCTGCCCACCGCTGCCAACACTGTTGTCACGGACGGGTCCCGCACATTGTGTTCCTGCCCTCACGTCAAGCCACTGTTATAAATTGGGAGGTTAATGTACGCACCACCAATTAAAACGCTCGTGGAAGAAACTCGTGGGCTCCACATTAATATGACTTGACTCTCTGCCAAGTGAAGGAATGCCAGGTTGCCCCTTGAGCGGTTGTTGAGGCTGGCGTTGTATTTTTGTAGCTTCGGCGTGTGCGTGAGAGAGAGAGAGAGAGAGAGAGAGAGAGAGAGAGAGAGAGAGAGAGAGAGAGAGAGAGAGAGAGAGGAAAGAGAAGAGGGAGGAGAGAGGGGAGCCTCGGAGGGTGTAGGTAGGGAAGTATGATCGAATGGTACAATACTTTCGTTTCGTTCAGAGAGAAGATATGGAGGGCGTTTGTCATGATGGCTCTCTCTTAGTGTGTGTGTGTGTGTGTGTGTGTGTGTTGCGGCGAGGAAGTTTTTCACTCGCGTTGCCCCCGTCTCTGAAACTTGTATGTATACGATGTGTCACCCTTATATAACTTCGCAATCCGAAGGAGTCCATCATTTTCCCTGCAGCACTGGAAGCAGCGCAGCCACGGTGCTGCAGAGCAGCTCCTTGAAAAGGAGTCATGTAGTCCCTCAAGTGCCCCTCGAGGGACCCTGGAGGACTTTATATATATATATATATATATATATATATATATATATATATATATATATATATATATACACTCACAAATTACGCCAGATATGTGTGTGGTACTTTCCCATATCCCTTTCCTTAGTTTCTGCCTAATGCTGCACCCTTCCTCCTGTTCCTCTCTCCTGGTCGCCTCCTGTGACACACACACACACACACACACACACACACACACACACACACACACACACACATCTTGTACTTCCCTAATCACCCCTCGAGCTCGTAAAGGTCGCCAGACATTGTCTCGGCAACGCTGTCAGCTATGCTTATTAACAACAACTGGTATTTAAATCACCAATTAATAAAACTCCAGATGAGAAGATGAGGGTCACATTGTCAGTCGAGACTTGGGGTTGGGCCAGGACGCGCCGCCACTCACTCGATCGTCAAAGAAAAAGCCTCAAAAATATTCAGCGAGGCCGAACAGCTCCCGCCGCTGGTCGTCGCCGTCTTCGTCGTCGTCCCGGTGATAATTCTGAACACCTGAGGACTAATTATAAGAGACAAGCCATCTCCTAGACCCTGAAATACACGCTCTAACGAGACTCAACCCCCCTAACCCCCCCGCCCCCTTAAGCTGAGGGAGGGGGGGGAGGAGAGGATGTGTTCGCATTAAGAGGGCGTTTCGCTATGTGCCATCTGGCATTGATGTATTGGTGGGGTCGTATTGTTATAATCAACGCAAGACGCATGGCACAAGAGAGGGCTGCCCCTTTTCGACGTGGTTTAAATACTTGTTGTTCATAAATTAGCGTACATGGGCGGGAGGGCGCTATATTAAGCTCGGGCCCCCCCCCCCCCTTTTTTTTTAACAGTTGCCATTCTTCTTTAGTAGTGTTGCTGCGGTGTCTGTGTTTACTCATATATATATATATATATATATATATATATATATATATATATATATATATATATATATATATATATATATATATATATATAATGTGTGTGTGTGTATATATTTATATTCCCCACATGATGATTTGAATACTTTTTCAAAGGTTGATTGTGAATAATCTACTTGATAATGGTGCATGGGGGAGTGGGTGGGTTATGGGTGATTATCACGTGAGTGATGGGTCGGGATTGTGTTTTGCGATGGGTTGTCCAGAGATTTATGTTAAGTGTTTTGATAAGTATCGTACATCAGAGGCAGACAAGAATGAGAACAACCATTGCTCTCCTCACACTCACCAAATACGTTATTATCAAAAGAAAAAAATATCAAGAAGCCAAATTAGATTAATGAGTAGATTAAATATTTTTCGGAAACTGATATATATATATATATATATATATATATATATATATATATATATATATATATTATCCCTGGGGATAGGGGAGAAAGGATACTTCCCACGTATTCCCCGCGTGTCGTAGAAGGCGACTATAAGGGGAGGGAGCGTGGGGGGCTGGAAGTCCTCTCCTCTCTTTTTTAATTTTCCAAAAGAAGGAACAGTGAATGGAACCAAGTGAGGATATTCCTTCTAAAGCTCAGTCCTCTGTGCTTAACACTACCTCACTAATGCGGGAAATGGCAAATATATATATATATATATATATATATATATATATATATATATATATATATATATATATATATATATATTCATTTATTCATTTATTATACTTTGTCGCCATCTCCCGCGTTAGCGATGTAACGCAATGAAACAGACGAAAGCATGGTCCAACCCACCCACATACACATGTATATACATACACGTCCACACACGCACATATACATACCTATACATTTCAACGTATCCATATATATACATACACAGACATATACATATAT